>NC_057812.1:338576070-338691523 GCF_018294505.1 Triticum aestivum | reverse complement strand
CGCTACCGCCTCCGTGCGCCACCTCGGCTCCTCGCCCGCCGCCTCGCCCCGGGCCCTCCGCTCCATCTCCGCTGCCGCGCCGCAGCTCCCGCCGCTGTCCGCCGCGGGCGTTGTGCCGCTCATCGCCGGTCACTGCCTAGCCGCCTCCCGTGCCGCGCGCCGCCCCTCCTTCTCCGCCGCCGCCGCCCCACCTCGGCCTCCTCCGTCCCCATCGTCGTCCACCGCCGCCGCGTCGTCTCCCACGCAGGAGAGCTCATCGGACCTCTCATCGGCGCCGGATCCGGGGAGTGGGATGAGATCCACCACTCCCCCGAACCTAACGTGGCGCCCCGTCCTGGATCTCCTCGTCCCACTCTACCTCGCCCCGTTGACTTTCGCGAGGTTGATTTTTGTCTAAGTCCCTGTTTCATGTTATTATGTGTGCCTCTTTGACATGCTCTAACTCCATGCATGTTGCTCCAATTTGGGTGTATGATATGTCAAATTGTTCATCTCTGAGTGCTCTAGATGATGGCGTAGTTTGCATGCTTGTTAATGTTAATCTTGATGCCTTAAATCTTTGTTGCAAGAGTGCTATATGATGTTAACCTACTGAGATTGTCACAACTTGTTGATTTGTCTTTTTCATAGCATTTTGTGTGTTTATCTTTTGAGGATCATGTCAACATGTTTTAGGAGCATCTTCATGCCATCTTTAAAGTGGTGCCATCCTTCTATTTTTATGCAACTTGTGGTGACTAGCACAAGCTTGCAAAGTGTTCTACTTGATGTTGCTGATTTCTGAGACCTAGTGTTTTTTGCTAAGTCTGTAACTGTTACATTGTGTTGCCATGTTAATTTTATGCTACCATCTATTCCATGCATAATATGGAGATGCCTAGTTGACATGTTTTGATTTCCATGTTATGCTCTATCACGCCAAGCCATTTTATGCCTCATATATGTCCTGTAGCATATGTTTTCATTGCCATGAACATGCCTAAGTGATGTTCCAGTTTTCTGTTAACTTCATGATGCCATGTTGTGAGCTTGTTATTGATCAATCTATGCCTCTTTTGGAGATGCTCCAATTACATGAATTGAAGTATGCTATGAGTAATTTGTCCACATGCAGAGTTTGATAATTTTGGACATCATATGACCTCTGTTCGAGGCTTGCAAACATGCTATGCTGATGTTGCTATTTTACACTTGCTAAAACTGTTACAACATTCAAACTTGTCTTGATGGTTCCCACTAGTCCATAAGCCATATGGTTTTGATGCCTTGATGTTATTTGCTCTTTGTTATGTGTACTTTGATTCCATGTGTAACTTGTTTTGCTCATATCTTCTAGGCCGTAGCTCCGAATTAAACGAACTTTATATGTAACTTGACTAGAAAACCATGTAGATCATCTTGGTGCACTTTAACTTGGTGTTTAACAACTTCAACATAATGTTTTGTTCAGATCTGAACCAATTTCAAAATTTGCATATGGGGAGTTTTCGGAATTGTTATATGTTGTTTCCGGCTTCATTTAAACTTGCTTCGATGTGTTGTTCTTGTATGCATCATCTCTTGCCATGAGTCGCATCATTTAGCCTTATCATGCATCATACCTTGTTGAACATCATGTCTTGTTTATGTGTTGTGTGTTTACCATGTTGTTTCCTTCTTTCTGGTTGTGCTCATTCTCGATAGTTCCTGTTTCGTTGCGACTGTGAGGTTTTGTTTGACTACGTGGCTTCGTCTTCTTCATGGACTCGTTCTTCTTCCTAGCAGGATTTCAGGCAAGATGGCCTTCACCTTTACTACTATCTTTGCTATGCTAGTTGTCTCGATGCTATCGCTATGTTGCTCTACCTACCACTTGTTTATCAAGCCTCCCAAATTGCCATGATAGCCTCTAACCTTTTCACCCTTCCTAGCAAACCGTTGTTTGGCTATGTTACCGCTTTGCTCAGCCCCTCTTATAGCGTTGCTAGTTGGAGGTGCATTTGCAGGTTGTTCCATGTTGGGACATGGATATCATGGGATATCACAATACTCTTATTTAATTAATGCACATATATACTTGGTAAAGGGTGGAAGGCTCGACCTTATGCCTGGTGTTTTTTTCCGCTCTTGCCGCCCTAGTTCCCATCATACCGGTGTTATGTTCCTTGATTTTGCGCCCCTAACATGGTGAGGGTTTATGTGCTCCTCTTGACAGTTCGCTTTGAATAAAACTCTTCCAGCAAGGCCCAACATTGGTTTTAACATTTGCCATAATAATAGTTAAACCTAATAATTAATTGGCATAGGGCGTCATGAACCCGAGGATTTTTCTACATAGTAGGGGGGCAGTGCTGATGGTGTTGGTCCCAAACTAGAGCATTGTGCGGGATTGCCTCTAGGCAACTTGGGGTATTTGGATCCTGTACGCTTCGCTTATCCGGTCGTGGACTGAGATGAGATACGCGTAGCTACTATCAGGGTGTCGGCATGCCGGGAGGTCTTGCTGGACTAGTTTTACCATTATCGAAATGTCTTGTGAATAGGGATTCCGAGTCTGATCGGAGGGTCCCGCGATGGAGGTTTGTCTCCGTGGATCGTGAGCTTGTCATGGGCTAAGTTGGGACAACCCTGTAGGGTTTAAACTTTCGAGAGCCTTGCCCACGGTTATGTGGCAGGTGGGAATTTGTTAATATCCAGCTGTAGTGGACTTGAAGTAAACTCAATTAAAATACACCAACCGCGTGCATAACCGTGATTGTCTCTTTTCGGGGAAGTTCGAGAGGACACAGTTGGGTTATGTTTGAAGTAAGTAGTTCAGGATCACTTATTGATCATTACTAGTTTGCGACCGCTTGTGTAGTTTCTCACCTTACTCTTGTACTCGTAAGTTAGCCACCATATATTTCTTAGTCGTTGCTGCAACCTCATCACTTACCTTTTCCTACCCATTAAGATTTGCTAGTCTTGATACCCATGGTAATGGGATTGCTGAGTCCTCGTGGCTCACAGATTACTACACCAACAGTTGCAGGTATAGGTAATGCGATGATCATGACACGACAGCGATGTTTGCTTGTTTTGGAGTTCTTCTTCTTCGTCGATCTTGGGTTAGGTTCCTGGTCGGCAGCCTTGGCTAGCAGGGTGGATGTTTGCTTGTTTGTGTTTCATCCATAGTCGGATGTTGTACTCTTGTATGATGTATTGATGTTTTCTTGCGGCATTTGTATGCTTTGTTTGTATCCCCATCTATTTTGTAATGGTCTGATGTAATGATATCCACCTTGTAAAAGCGTGTCAATATGTGGTTCTATCCTTGGTGGGACCTTTGAGTCTCTTTAGGATAGAGTCGCATATTGGGCTTGATAGTTATAAGCCATGGCAAAGTTAGAATACAGTAGGTATAATGCAATAATAAAATATGAACATGTTTTAATAGTACTTTGTTGGGGAAAGGGGTTGCCACAGTGGCACACAGGAGGTGGAAAGTATGTACAGTGTACAAGTCTATCACCTCGCACCGTAGGACAAACACATTATTGCGCTGCCGATGTGCCCTCTTGCTTTATCGGGGACGGCAAAGGAGCTCGTCTCGTGCGTCACCACCTTGCCTTGCTCTAACGCGCGTCCAAGCTGATGAGGCATGCAGCGCCAAGCTGGCTGGCTGGCTGCTGTGCTGGTGCGGTGGCACGGTCTTCACGAAGATCTGCATGCCACCACGCAGGTGCTTGGCTAGTTGGCCTAGAAGCTGCATGCTGCCACACATGCGCTCGCCTAGTTGGCGGGCTGGCCGCCACGTCGAAATGGGCGCAGGGCAGCGAAACTCTAGCAAGTGTGGGCCTAGCCTGGGCCCCGCAAACACCCCCAGAAAGGGCTTTGCTGGCGGCTTGCGAGCATCCCCGGCAAGGGTCTTGCCGGGGGCCTTCGGTCGTCCCCGGCAAGATCTTGCCGAGGGTCTTCGTCTTCTGGTTCTCATCTAGGCTTGTAGGCCTTTGGTTTTCACAAAGATCAGCATGCCACCATGCAGGCACTCCCGAGCCTTGGTCTTGACGTTGTTAATGGCGTCATAACTCTCAGGCTCAAGGGTGGCGGTCTTGCTGGTGTTGGGCAAGTTGCCCCGGCAAGGCTCTCGCTGGGGCCACGTAGGCCGCCCCCGGCAAGCCGGGGAAAGCTCACCTTGTCCCTTCGCTCTTCATGCTTCTGGTTCAAGCGCTGCCTTGGCAGCCTTGTACCTTTGCTTCCTCTGCTCTGCCAAGCATGGTCGCGGGTGTGGCTACGACTGCCCATGCACAAGTAAAGGGGTACAGAAAGGCCCCTACTTTTGTACACTGACAGGAGCCCTCGGGCCTGGGCCACACATAAGCGCAGAGCGTTGTTGGGCCAGGCCCAGAACAGTGCGCGGGCACGCGTGGTAGAGTTTAACTGCGGTAACTCCTTCGCCAGTTGTGCTTCTCCACGACCCGCATTGAGTGCGCGACATGGGGGTCGTGCATGGAACGGTCGCAGCATGCTTGCATCACCTCACAGTGAATAGTAAAGAGACGGCCCGCATCTTTCCCATAAAAAGAGGAAACCGTAGGGGCGCTACTCATTTACCATCCACGCCCTTTCCAATCTTGGAACCGTTGTTCCCCTCTTCTTCTCCAAGCGTGAACCAAAGCTTTCGCCTCTGCTCGCCACCGCCGCCGCCGCGCCCCCATTGCTCTCGATTCGTTACCTCTTCTCAGTCGCTATGGCTCCCAAGACAGGCAATGGAAAGGGAGTGGCCAAGGACGCCGGGGAGAAAGAGGCGCCGGAGAGCGAGTTGGTGGAGATGCGGACGGAATGCACCCTCTTCACCTTGACGGTCGACGTGCTTGTCACATCCTAGTTAGCCATGCATTAGAGTGTTGCATCATGTCTACTTTTTCATCAGAAACTTGAAATGGGGATGACAGAACCCCCAGTCCCCTTTGAAACCAACTAGGGTTTACTAAAAAACTTTTCAATGAACCTGAAATGCCCTTCTAAAATGCCCATCATTTTTGTCTTGGTTCAGAACCTCTGCCAAAAGTGGTGCACATTTTCCTAGGCCATCTTAGGGTTTTTGAATTAAATCATAAATATTTGAATTTGGGCATTTAAAATTATATAAAATATTTAAATGCTCAAATATCTCCAAACTAAAATGTTTCATGTTGGAAATAATCCAACTATGGACCAGGAGTAATTTGGTGATTTTAGGAGTTGCCTAAGTATTTTATTTAATTCAACAAAGTTGCAGAAGTATTAAAAAAAACAGAAACAGAAAGAAAAAGGGAAAACTTACCTGGCGCCACCACAGGCCCACCAGCCAGCCCACCTGGCCGGCCCAGCCCGGCCACCGCTCCAGCGAGCTGCTTGGCTTGCCAGGCAGGCAGCCAAGGTGCTCGGCGGCGGCACCGCAGCTCGCCACGCAGCTGCACGCCGCCCTGCCTCCCCCTCTCGCCGCCCTGATGGCCTGGACGAGCTCCACGTCGCGCCCCGACCCTCCTGGACACCTCCATTCGCCCCCAGTTCCTCTCCCTCGCGCTCCCACGCCATGGCCGACGCCACCGTCGCCGCACCGCCGCCGTAGCCGTGCTCCCCGTCGTCTCCACGCCGCGCCACCGTGTCCAGAAGCTCCGCCGTCCTCTACTTCTTCGAGCTAGCCGAGCCCCGAGCGCTCGCGTGCCCCGAAGCCGCCGCACCAACCTCGCCCAAACCGCCATCGCCGGAGATCCCCTTCGCCGTCGCCGCCGCAGCAGCTCGTCCCCGACCACGCCGTCCTTTCCATCAAGACCGCAGTGAGCTGGGCTACCTTCCCCTTCCTCTCTTTCTCTCTCTCGTGCACCACAACGAGCACACTAAGCTCACCCGCACGCGCCGTCGCGGACCTCTTCGCCGACGTGCTCCCGGCCATCCTCCGGCCACCTCGCCTAGTCCATCGCACTCACCATGCTGCGTTGGGGCTAACCATGCAATCCCCGCACCTCACCGCACACTCTAGCCACGAGTTCGTCTTCAACCGAACTCCGGCGGCCGCCAAAGTCGCCGCCGGCGCCAATTCCGGCCACCCCGAGCCCAACCACCACCACCAATAGTCGCGGCTCAACCTCAGCAACACGTAGATGCCTTCCGCCGTCCATTTGGTTGCCGGAATGGCAAAAAGCACTTTCGCCGCCGCGTCGGGCTCGCCGGCGGCTAGACGCCGGCGTGTTTGACTCTGACTTTGACCACGGGTGGGCCCCGGTTGACCCCCTGGGTCTATGACATGTGGGGCCCCCTCTGTTAATTAATCCAGTTAGTTTAAATCTAATTTAGTTAAACTAATTGAATACTGACATGTGGGACCCACTGGTCAGTTTGACCTAGACCAGCCCGTTGACCACTGACGTCATCATGACGTAGTGCTGACGCAGTAATTTAATTACTGGAATTATTTTTACACAGGAAATTCCAGAATATTATTTAAACTTCAAAAATTCATAACTTTTATTCTGTAACTCCAAATTAGACAAATTATATATGAAAAATGATCAGAAAAATCCAATCTATCCATCTGTACTATTTTCATGCATGTTTAAACAAGCTAACCTGCTGTTTATCACAGAACAAGATAAAACACCTTAAATGGCAACTTATGAGTTTGAACTTTGAATCAATGGTTCAAATTAGTTCAAACCCATCTGTTCTTAGTTGCATTAGCCCAATACACTCATTTTGCCATGTCTCATGCATGCATCATATTGTTGCATACTGTTTGGTAATGTTTGTGTATCGGTGCTCTCTGCGGCAGGTTCTGCCCCCGAGGAGTACCGTGATAACCCCGACGAAGAGCAATACCAGTGCACCGACCCGTCAGGCAAGCAACCAACCATTTGATCATATCGATACAATCCCATGTTCTCGCTCCTGCTCTCTTTTACTGCATTAAGACAACGCGTTTCAAACTGCTGTGTGCTACGGTAGTTGAACCCATTTCCTCTGCATGACCTGTCATTGCCACAGTAACTAGATGAAACCCACTAGCATGTGTAGGAGTTGTTTGAGCCATATGTATGTGTTGTTCCTACGTTGCTATGCCTGCTATGCTTAGAGTCGTGTCAGGTCTGGTTCATCTGGGTGATGGGCTAGAGTGAAATGTTTATGTCGGTAATGAGAGTGGTGTGGTGAACACGATTTGGTAAAGGTATCGATGAGAGGCCATGTAGGAGTACATGGTGGGTTGTTTCATTGAAGCCGACCTTAAGCACTGAGATCATTATGTGTGATTTAAGAATCAGCTACTACCATGCATTGGGCCCGAAACCAATGGACCCTCTCGGCTTCTTATTCACCCTAGTTCTCCGTCCAGGAGTTGCAAGTAGTTTCTGGTGTTTGTAGCCTACTGGAGGCCGTGGACAGCGCTGACCGTAGGGGTGGGCTGTGATGCGGTAGGTACGTGGCACGGTGTACCGAATACCCGTTAGGTATCTCGGGAACCCTGTTCACATCGTTCGGGGCCGTATGGGAAACCTCGGCTGGACTCCCTGCGGATGGAACCTGGATAGGCGATAAACCTGGACTGGAGGCTTAGGTGATTAGGTAGGTCGTGGCCGACACCCACGTTGGGCTTCCGCTTGAAGGTTGCCGAGTACATGTCATGTAAACGACGGTAAGTGGTGAGAGCGTGTATGAAGGAGTACACCCCTGCAGGGTTAACATGATCTATTCGAATAGCCGCGTCCGCGGTAAAGGACTACTTGGTTGCCTATACAGTTCATAGACAAGTAAATGGAAACTGTTAAAAGCCTCAAGATAAGTGTGAGTGCCGAGGATGGCTCTTCCGTAGGAAGACGGAGGTGGATCCTCGGTAGTGTATTGAAGTGGTGAGTAGTGGACTCGTGTGCAAAAAACCATTTCAAGTTGAAGTATCGTAGGATAGTCTAGCCAAGAGTCAAAGCTGGCTTGCTGCAATAACTCCACCAACCCTTCTTGATAATATGCATGTATGTAGGATCTGATGTAAGTCTTGCTGAGTACCTTTGTACTCACGTTGCTATAATTTACATTTTTACAGAAGACGCTGCAACCCCTTCTGATGGGTTCTATGTAGACGTTGACATCAACGAGTAGGCTAAAGGCCCAGGTGGTGACCCTGAGCTTGTGAAGGACCACGTAGTATAGCTAGGCTTTCCAAGCCTCTTTTATTTTACTAGTTGTCTGTACTCAGACAATGTACTTCCGCTGCTGGTTTGTATGACTGTATGACTTGTATGTTGGGTCGTGAGACCCGTACCTTTGTGTATGTTATGTATGGCTCCCTGAGCCTTAAATAAAGTACTTGTGTCGTAGAGTCATGTTGTGATGCTTCGTTGTATTTGCACATATCGAGCATATTGTGTGTATGATTGAAATGCTTGGTATGTGTGGGATCTGACTATCTAGTTGTTTATCTTTAGTAGCCTCTCTTACCGGGAAATGTCTCCTAGTGTTACCGCTGAGCCATGGTAGCTTGCTACTGCTCTGGAACACTTAGGCTAGCCGGCATGTGTCCTTCTTCGTTCCTGTGTCTGTCCCTTCGGGGAAATGTCATGCTTTGAGTACCGGAGTCCTGGTAGCCCGCTACAGCCCGGTTTACCGGAGTCCTGCTAGCCCAGTGCTACAGCCTGGACCCATTTGCTGATGACCGACATGTTTGAAGCTGGGTCATGGATGCCTGTCCCTGTAAGTCTGTGCCACTTTGGGTTTACGACTAGTCATGTCAGCCCGGGCCCCTTATCATATGGATGCTAGCGACACTATCATATACGTGAGCCAAAAGGCGCAAACGGTCCCGGGCAAAGGTAAGGCGACACCCGTGGGGATACCGTGCGTGAGGCCGCAAAGTGATATGAGGTGTTACCGGCTAGATCGATGTGACATCGAGTCGGGGTCCTGACAGCGTTGGCATCAGAGCCGGACTGCCTGTAGGTTCTCCAAGCCAAACTGGTCGATGTTGAGTCTAGAAATTCTTTAGTTATATGTAGGGGAATTGTTTGTGGGTTGGAACGTAAGGCTCTTTTTACTCCTTTATCTTATGACATTCTGATCTGAGTCAGTCCATTCTTCCACCGGGGGTTAAGGAATTAGGATCTATTCTCTCTATCAGGATCACGTGTTACTAATCAGTAGTACCTTATAGGTATGATGGATACAAGCCTAGTTCAGTTCTTCTACCATATTATGTTGCTAGGATGGACTCAGAATTTGATATGATGATGTTGAGTGTGTATGAAATCCTTTGTCAAATGTCTCAAAATCCTTCTTGAGCATTTACAGCTGTTATGCTGCCGAAATTTTGCTAGAAATTCTAATGCCTTTGCATTATGATTGTGTTTTCAGATGGCCACTCGCGACCTCAATCAAGTGGTTCGCCTGACTCGATGCCTAGATGTACCCGGCCATACTGCCAAGTTGGTCAGGGTAATGACTGAGGCTGGATACCGCTGGTATCCTGAGTACACGGTCGAAGAGCAATTTCGGGACTTCAATCAAAGCCAGTATCTCTGCACTGTCAGGATATTTCCATCTTATCCTGGATCCACCGAGCCCCTTCACTGCTCCTATGGACTCGGGGTTACTATTGAGATGGCTGTGCAGGACGCCGCCTACTCTATGATGACCATTATGCGAGTTAGATCTGGTCTATTTCGGGACTCGGATTTCCGGTATATGCCAGGATCACTTCCGGGAGCACAAGGGTATCTCCAGGCTATCTATGCTGACCCCACCCAGGAGGATTCACGGACTCGCACCACTGCTGAGATGCTCGAGGATAAGGACCGTGAAAATCGGGCCTTGAGGTTAGAGCTCTTCAATACCCGTGCTGACCACTGGGCCACTTTGACTCGGTTCGCACCGGCGGTGCAAGCTGGATATTCGGATATGCGCGATCTCTATCCTGTGAGATCTGCTCTGCCAGACGTGATGGGTTGGCGTGATGTAGGAGGCATCACCCCACCTCGCGGTCCCCGCAGGCCACCGTCTGTTGGTCCAAGGCCTCATCCTAGCCCCTATGGTCCACAAGCTCCGCGAGATCGTCTGTTTCCGGATGATCATGTTGAGCTTCCAGGCTATGGAGGTGACTTCTACGAGGACTACTACGGATCGGTCTGAGTTAGTGGTAGTATCACTAGTTCGCACTAGTTGTGTCGTCTATCGTCCCGCGTGACTCGTGGGATATGACCTAGTTTGTACTCTTTCCGGAGGTGTAGAAAAATAATGTATAGGAGCTTGGGATGCCTCCGATGAGATGTAATCCTCTTTTCACCGTAATAGTACTTTGTTTGGTCTTGTACTAAACCCTGTATGGTGTGTATGACGATGGAATAAAAGAAGCAGTTTCTGTATCTACCATGTCATACGGATGATCATCTTGCATTCCGAGTTATTCCTTACATTTTGTATCCTATGTTGGAATTTTATCATCCTGACTAAATCTTTGTCTTGTTTACCTAGGATGGTCAACACGCGCGCTAACCCTGCTTCTCAAGAGCAGGCCGAAGGCAGTGAAGTCAGGGGTGCAAATCTGCCTCATCCCCCTTCACTAGCCGAGGTTATGATGGAAGCTGAGAGAAACAAGCGGGAGACCAACCGTTTGTTGGAGCGTATTGAACAGAATATAGCACACCATCAGAGGACCAACGTGGTGTCACTCAGTGATTTTATCAAATTACATCCACCCACGTTCCACCACTCTGTCGAGCCTCTCGACGCTGATGACTGGCTTCGCAGTATCGCTCACAAACTGCGTTCCGCGCTGGTAGCGGAGGCTGACAAGGTCACCTTTGCTGCATATCATCTTGAAGGCCCCGCCAGTCTATGGTGGGAGAATTATGGAGCTATGCGCCCGGCGGGCCATGTCACTACTTGGGCTGAGTTCAGTGAGGCTTTCCGTGAACATCACATTCTGGAGGGTCTCATGGACCGTAAACATGAAGAATTTTGCAGTTTCACCCAAGGCCGACTTTCTGTGGATGCTTACAGCAGGGAGTTTGGTAATCTCGCACGATATGCAACTGAGGAAGTGTCTACTGATGCCAAGAAGCAAGCAAGGTTCCATAAGGGCCTTAGTCCTGAGCTTCGCCGCGACCTCCGTCTGCATGAGTGCACATCTTTTCAGAAACTTGTCAACAAAGCCATCAGTGCTGAAACTGGTCAGACTGACTATGACGCAACACGCAAGCATGGCTGTGACATGGGTTCCTCATCCGGTGCTGGTCCTCAGAAGCGCCGCGTGTGGGTACCCAACACCGCCCTGCCACCCAGGTTCACACCGAGGCCATCTTTCCAGGCGCCTCGCCCTGTTCAACAGTCTGCTCCAGCCAAGCCCTATGGGGGTCCAACTAACAATGCTCCTCCACGTACCAGTTCCGTGACTTGTTTCAAATGTGGGGAATCTGGCCACTATATGCGTGAGTGTCCCCAGACCAATCCCAACCAGTCTGCTAAAGCTGTTGGCCGTGGCAAGCTGATAGGGAAAGTGTTCCACGCCAAGCCGGTCACCGCTTCACGTGGCCATGTCAACTGTATCTCTGCCGAAGAAGCTCAAGAGGATCCCAACGTCGTTCTCGGTACGCTTCTTGTTAATTGCCACCCGGCATCTGTTCTTTTCGATACAGGAGCCTCTCATTCTTTTATATCTGAAAACTATGCTCGCTTGCATAACGTCGCATTCGGTGATATGCCAACCTCTATGGTAATTCAAACTCCGGGATCCAAATGGCAAACTTCTAGAGTAAGCCATGGAAATGAAATCCAAGTCGACAGACTTGTTTTCCTCGCGTCTTTGATAGCCCTTAAATCTTCAGATATTAATATCATTTTGGGTATGGACTGGATGTCAGCTCATCAAGCCAAAATTGATTGCTTCTCTAGGACTGTTCAACTCACCCATCCTTCGGGGAAGATAGTCAATGTCTTGACCCGAATAGCCAAGCGACAATTATATTCTCTTAACGCCAGCCCTTTGCCAGACCTTGAGGACGTGCCGGTAGTCCGTGACTTCCCGGATGTCTTCCCAGAGGAATTGCCAGGTGTTCCACCTGACAGGGATGTTGAGTTCGTAATAGACCTCATCCCCGGAACCGTTCCGATTGCTAGAAGACCTTATAAGATGGCACCCCTAGAACTAGCCGAGCTTAAGAAACAACTCGATGAGTCCTTGAAAAAAGGTTTCATCCGACCTAGCTCATCTCTGTGGGCTTGCCCCGTCCTCTTCGTTAAGAAGAAGGATGGTACGGACCGGATGGTTGTAGATTACCGACCTGTCAATTTGGTCACAATCAAGAACAAATATCCGCTTCCCAGGATCAACGACCTGTATGATCAGCTCGCTGGATCCTCAGTCTTCTCCAAGATGGATTTGAGGTTGGGCTACCATCAAATCAAAATCAGAAACGGGGACATTCCTAAAACGGCCTTTGTTACTCGTTATGGCCAATACGAGTACACCGTCATGTCCTTCGGTTTAACCAACGCTCCAGCCACCTTTTCTCGGTTAATGAACTCAATCTTCATGTAGTATTTGGATAAATTCGTCGTGGTTTACCTCGATGATATACTCATCTACTCCAAGAACGAGGAAGAACATGCCGAACATCTAAGGCTAGTGTTGAAGAAACTTCGAGAGCATCGCCTTTATGCCAAATTTTCTAAATGTGAATTTTGGTTGTCAGAAGTGACCTATCTGGGTCATGTAATATCTGGTAAAGGTATTGCTGTTAACCCTGAGCGAGTTCAAGCCGTCCTTAATTGGACTCCACCTGAATCGGTCAAGCAAGTTCGGAGTTTTCTGGGCTTAGCGAGCTATTGTCGTCGCTTTGTCGAGAACTTCTCCAAGGTTGCCAAACCTCTAACCGAACTCCTCAAGAAAGATAAGAAGTTCGAATGGACTCCACAATGTGAGCACAGCTTTCAGGAACTGAAAAGACGCCTGACCTCTGCTCCCGTACTGGTACCGCCAGACTTCTCCAAGGACTTTGTTATCTACTGCGACGCCTCGCGACAAGGACTAGGTTGCATTCTCATGCAAGATCGACACGTAATTGCTTACGCTTCACGGCAATTGCACCCACATGAGGAGAATTATCCTACTCATGATCTAGAGCTTGCAGCCGTAGTCTATGCACTTAAGACCTGGTGACATTACCTCCTCGGTAATCGTTGCGAAATATTCACTGATCACCAAAGTCTGAAGTACATTTTCACCCAACCGGATCTGAATCTCAGGCAAAGACGTTGGGTTGAATTGATCACAGACTTCGACTTAGGAATAACCTACACCCAGGGAAAGCCAACGTCATGGCTGATGCGCTAAGTCGTAAATCTTATTGTAACAATCTGATGTTACAACAAAGTCAACCGCTTCTCCATGAGGAATTTCGGAAGCTTAACCTTCACATTGTTCCTCAAGGTTTTCTTTCCACCTTGGTGGCAGAACCTACCCTTACGGATCAGATTATCAAAGCACAGAAGGTAGATCCGGGAATCTCCCGCATCAAGAGAAACATTCAGAAAGGAATTGCGAATTGCTTCTCCATTAATGATCAAGGGGTCGTATACTTCGGGAATCGACTAGTGGTTCCCAAAGTGCGCAACCTGAGGCGTTTGATCCTTAAGGAAGCTCATGAATCTCCTCTCACCATTCATCCCGGTAGTACTAAGATGTATCAGGACCTACGCCAGAGATTCTGGTGGACTAGGATGAAGAGAGAAATTGCTCAGTTTATTGCAAATTGCGACGTCTGTCGTCGTGTAAAAGCAGAGCATCAACGGCCTGCTGGCACCCTTCAACCCTTAGCTATTCCTGAATGGAAATGGGATAAAATTGGTATGGATTTCATTACCGGTTTTCCCAGGACCAAGAGAGGGAATAATGCTATTTTCGTCGTGGTCGATCGTCTTTCCAAAGTAGCCCATTTCTTACCTGTTCGTGAGAGTATAACTGCTAGTCAGCTGGCAGACTTATACATCTCCCGAATAGTGTCCCTTCATGGTGTTCCTTTGGAAATTAACTCGGATCGAGGAAGTCTTTTCACCTCTCGATTTTGGGAAAGTTTTCAAAATGCTATGGGAACCCGTCTCTCCTTTAGCACCGCCTTCCACCCTCAGTCGAGTGGTCAAGTGGAACGCGTCAACCAGATTCTAGAAGACATGCTTCGAGCCTCTGTTATCTCATTCGGAATGGACTGGGAGAAGTGCCTTCCATTTGCCGAATTCGCTTACAACAACAGCTATCAATCTAGCTTGGGTAAAGCCCCTTTTGAAGTTCTCTATGGACGACGGTGTCGAACACCCCTTAACTGGTCAGAGACCGGGGAAAGACAATTCTTTGGCCCGGATATGATTCAGGAAGCAGAAGAACAAGTTCGTATCGTTCGTGAAAAGTTGAAAACAGCCCAATCTCGTCAAAAGAGTCAATATGACCGAAAACATAAGGCTATGACTTTCGAGGTTGACGAGAAGGCTTATCTTTGGGTCACCCCTCTGAAGGGAACCCATCGTTTCGGTATCAAAGGCAAATTGGCTCCTCGTTACATTGGACCTTTTCGCATTCTCGCCAAACGAGGAGAAGTTGCCTACCAGTTGGAACTACCTCCGCACCTCTCCAGAGTCCACGATGTCTTCCATGTTTCTCAACTCAGGCGTTGCTTCTCGGATCCTATCCGTGGAGTGGACCACGAAATGCTTGATCTCCAAGATAATCTTACATATCGAGAGTACCCCATTCGTATCCTCGATCAGACCGAACGTACCACTCGACTTTATAATATCAAGTTTCTCAAAGTTCAATGGTCGCACCATTCTGAGGATGAAGCAACTTGGAAAAGGGAGGATCGTCTTCGACTCGAGTATCCCGCCTTCTTCCCGGAGGAACCCAAATCTCGGGACGAGATTCTTTTGAGTGGGGGTGAGTTGTCACATCCTAGTTAGCCATGCATTAGAGTGTTGCATCATGTCTACTTTTCATCAGAAACTTGAAATGGGGATGACAGAACCCCCAGTCCCCTTTGAAACCAACTAGGGTTTACTAAAAAACTTTTCAATGAACCTGAAATGCCCTTCTAAAATGCCCATCATTTTTGTCTTGGTTCAGAACCTCTGCCAAAAGTGGTGCACATTTTCCTAGGCCATCTTAGGGTTTTTGAATTAAATCATAAATATTTGAATTTGGGCATTTAAAATTATATAAAATATTTAAATGCTCAAATATCTCCAAACTAAAATGTTTCATGTTGGAAATAATCCAACTATGGACCAGGAGTAATTTGGTGATTTTAGGAGTTGCCTAAGTATTTTATTTAATTCAACAAAGTTGCAGAAGTATTAAAAAAACAGAAACAGAAAGAAAAAGGGAAAACTTACCTGGCGCCACCACAGGCCCACCAGCCAGCCCACCTGGCCGGCCCAGCCCGGCCACCGCTCCAGCGAGCTGCTTGGCTTGCCAGGCAGGCAGCCAAGGTGCTCGGCGGCGGCACCGCAGCTCGCCACGCAGCTGCACGCCGCCCTGCCTCCCCCTCTCGCCGCCCTGATGGCCTGGACGAGCTCCACATCGCGCCCCGACCCTCCTGGACACCTCCATTCGCCCCCAGTTCCTCTCCCTCGCGCTCCCACGCCATGGCCGACGCCACCGTCGCCGCACCGCCGCCGTAGCCGTGCTCCCCGTCGTCTCCACGCCGCGCCACCGTGTCCAGAAGCTCCGCCGTCCTCTACTTCTTCGAGCTAGCCGAGCCCCGAGCGCTCGCGTGCCCCGTAGCCGCCGCACCAACCTCGCCCGAACCGCCATCGCCGGAGATCCCCTTCGCCGTCGCCGCCGCAGCAGCTCGTCCCCGACCACGCCGTCCTTTCCATCAAGACCGCAGTGAGCTGGGCTAACTTCCCCTTCCTCTCTCTCTCTCTCGTGCACCACAGCGAGCACACTAAGCTCACCCGCACGCGCCGTCGCGGACCTCTTCGCCGACGTGCTCCCGGCCATCCTCCGGCCACCTCGCCTTGTCCATCGCACTCACCACGCCGCGTTGGGGCTAACCATGCACTCCCCGCACCTCACCGCACACTCTAGCCACGAGTTCGTCTTCAACCGAACTCCGGCGGCCGCCAAAGTCGCCGCCGGCGCCAACTCCGGCCACCCCGAGCCCAACCACCACCACCAATAGTCGCGGCTCAACCTCAGCAACGCGTAGATGCCTTCCGCCGTCCATTTGGTTGCCGGAATGGCAGAAAGCACTTTCGCCGCCGCGTCGGGCTCGCCGGCGGCTAGACGCCGGCGTGTTTGACTCTGACTTTGACCACGGGTGGGCCCCGGTTGACCCCCTGGGTCTATGACATGTGGGGCCCCCTCTGTTAATTAATCCAGTTAGTTTAAATCTAATTTAGTTAAACTAATTGAATACTGACATGCGGGACCCACTGGTCAGTTTGACCTGGACCAGCCCGTTGACCACTGACGTCATCATGACGTAGTGCTGACGCAGTAATTTAATTACTGGAATTATTTTTACACAGGAAATTCCAGAATATTATTTAAACTTCAAAAATTCATAACTTTTATTCTGTAACTCCAAATTAGACAAATTATATATGAAAAATGATCAGAAAAATCCAATCTATCCATCTGTACTATTTTCATGCATGTTTAAACAAGCTAACCTGCTGTTTATCACAGAACAAGATAAAACACCTTAAATGGCAACTTATGAGTTTGAACTTTGAATCAATGGTTCAAATTAGTTCAAACCCATATGTTCTGAGTTGCATTAGCCCAATACACTCATTTTGCCATGTCTCATGCATGCATCATATTGTTGCATACTGTTTGGTAATGTTTGTGTATCGGTGCTCTCTGCGGCAGGTTCTGCCCCCGAGGAGTACCGTGATAACCCCGACGAAGAGCAATACCAGTGCACCGACCCGTCAGGCAAGCAACCAACCATTTGATCATATCGATACAATCCCATGTTCTCGCTCCTGCTCTCTTTTACTGCATTAAGACAACGCGTTTCAAACTGCTGTGTGCTACGGTAGTTGAACCCATTTCCTCTGCATGACCTGTCATTGCCACAGTAACTAGATGAAACCCACTAGCATGTGTAGGAGTTGTTTGAGCCATATGTATGTGTTGTTCCGACCTTGCTATGCCTGCTATGCTTAGAGTCGTGTCAGGTCTGGTTCATCTGGGTGATGGGCTAGAGTGAAATGTTTATGTCGGTAATGAGAGTGGTGTGGTGAACACGATTTGGTAAAGTTATCGATGAGAGGCCATGTAGGAGTACATGGTGGGTTGTTTCATTGAAGCCGACCTTAAGCACTGAGATCTGTATGTGTGATTTAAGAATCAGCTACTACCATGCATTGGGCCCGAAACCAATGGACCCTCTCGGCTTCTTATTCACCCTAGTCCTCCGTCCAGGAGTTGCAAGTAGTTTCTGGTGTTTGTAGCCTACTGGAGGCCGTGGACAGCGCTGACCGTAGGGGTGGGCTGTGATGCGGTAGGTACGTGGCACGGTGTACCGAATACCCGTTAGGTATCTCGGGAACCCTGTTCACATCGTTCGGGGCCGTATGGGAAACCTCGGCCGGACTCCCTGCGGATGGAACCTGGATAGGCGATAAACCTGGACTGGAGGCTTAGGTGATTAGGTAGGTCGTGGCCGACACCCACGTTGGGCTTCCGCTTGAAGGTTGCCGAGTACATGTCATGTAAACGACGGTAAGTGGTGAGAGCGTGTATGAAGGAGTACACCCCTGCAGGGTTAACATGATCTATTCGAATAGCCGCGTCCGCGGTAAAGGACTACTTGGTTGCCTATACAGTTCATAGACAAGTAAATGGAAACTGTTAAAAGCCTCAAGATAAGTGTGAGTGCCGAGGATGGCTCTTCCGTAGGAAGACGGAGGTGGATCCTCGGTAGTGTATTGAAGTGGTGAGTAGTGGACTCGTGTGCAAAAAACCATTTCAAGTTGAAGTATCGTAGGATAGTCTAGCCAAGAGTCAAAGCTGGCTTGCTGCAATAACTCCACCAACCCTTCTTGATAATATGCATGTATGTAGGATCTGATGTAAGTCTTGCTGAGTACCTTTGTACTCATGTTGCTATAATTTACATTTTTACAGAAGACGCTGCAACCCCTTCTGATGGGTTCTATGTAGACGTTGACATCAACGAGTAGGCTAAAGGCCCAGGTGGTGACCCTGAGCTTGTGAAGGACCACGTAGTATAGCTAGGCTTTCCAAGCCTCTTTTATTTTACTAGTTGTCTGTACTCAGACAATGTACTTCCGCTGCTGGTTTGTATGACTGTATGACTTGTATGTTGGGTCGTGAGACCCGTACCTTTGTGTATGTTATGTATGGCTCCCTGAGCCTTAAATAAAGTACTTGTGTCGTAGAGTCATGTTGTGATGCTTCGTTGTATTTGCACATATCGAGCATATTGTGTGTATGATTGAAATGCTTGGTATGTGTGGGATCTGACTATCTAGTTGTTTATCTTTAGTAGCCTCTCTTACTGGGAAATGTCTCCTAGTGTTACCGCTGAGCCATGGTAGCTTGCTACTGCTCTGGAACACTTAGGCTGGCCGGCATGTGTCCTTCTTCGTTCCTGTGTCTGTCCCTTCGGGGAAATGTCACGCTTTGAGTACCGGAGTCCTGGTAGCCCACTACAGCCCGGTTTACCAGAGTCCTGCTAGCCCAGTGCTACAGCCCGGACCCATTTGCTGATGACCGACACGTTTGAAGCTGGGTCATGGATGCCTGTCCCTGCAAGTCTGTGCCACTTTGGGTTTACGACTAGTCATGTCAGCCCGGGCCCCTTATCATATGGATGCTAGCGACACTATCATATACGTGAGCCAAAAGGCGCAAACGGTCCCGGGCAAAGGTAAGGCGACACCCGTGGGGATACCGTGCGTGAGGCCGCAAAGTGATATGAGGTGTTACCGGCTAGATCGATGTGACATCAAGTCGGGGTCCTGACAGCGCTCACCCTCAAGGAGAAGTTCAGGCCCCTATGGGGGACGGAGACATCGGGGCACCCCGCCACGCGTATCATCCCTGCCTCCTTTGCCAAGGCCGGCCCAAATTGGTACCCCTTCTCTGTCGATTACTTCTCCTACGGGATCTGCCCCCCTTTCTCTGATTTCTTCAACGACATCATGCACACCTACGCCTTCCATCTTCTGGATTTTACGCCGAACGCCGTGGCGTGCATGGCCTTCTTTGCCCACCTTTGCGAGGGCTTTGCCGGAGTACATCCCAGCAGGGCAGTCTTCTGCCACAACTTCACCCCTCGCATCCAGCCAAGGGGTGCCATCTCTGGCTGCATCACCTGGATCCCAAGGACCCAAAGTAGGGTCACATACCCGGAGGGCGCCCAGAAGGAGAGGTGGGAAGAGTGGCAGGGCCGGTGGTGCTGGATCATGGAGGCAGATCCACAGGAGTTTTGTCGGGTCCGTCGGGAGCCGCCGGTCCACAGAAAGGACTAGTGCAATGTCAACACCAACAATAAGAAGCTCACGGTTGCCATCACCAGGATTCATCACCTCACCTCGGCCGGGCTCACTCTCGAGATGATCGGGTCTGATTTCATCTGTCATCGGATTGCCCCGCTACACAATAAGGGAGGCCGGCCTGGGACTCTAGGAACGCGGCTGACATCATGAGGCTCCGCTCCAGTCTGAATCACAACTTCACAGTGCTGCAACACGCCCACCTCTGCCAGAGGCTTTTCAGCTCAAGGTTGAGGAGTTCGACAGGGCTGAGAGGCCGGCAAGTCTCTGTTCGGGTTGCCGGCGAAGGTGGTCCCGCTTAGCAACAATTCTTGCTAGACCACCATTGTTGCCATGATGCCGCCGGTCTTCAACGCGCATGGCCTCGATCCAACTTGGGCCGAGCTAGAAGGAGAGCTGGTGTAGGAATTCTTCGACAACTTGTCGGAGATGTACATTCACGATGAGCCGCAGCTCATCCGCGACACCACCGAGGAGGAGCTAGTGTACATCACCGCCCGGGCGGAGGAGGTAGCGCTTTCCGAGGAGGACGACAGCCTCGGCACCGTGGAGGACGAGGCCGACGTGGCCGCAGTGGAGATAAAGTTCACCGAGTGGACAGGAGCTGTTGGGGGGGTCCAGCGGTGTGGCGCTGGGGTCCCCCTTGTTGAAGACGTGGTTGAGGAGTCGGCCGAAGAGGAGACCGAGGCGGATGACCCCCGGCGTCTAGGAGAAAACGTGTCCTATGGCAGGCTAGCTCCGGCGAGCCGGTCTGGCCCGATAGGACCACACAACGGCAACAGGCCCAGGTGCAGCCGGTGCGTGAGACGAGGGCTACGGCAGCAAAGAAGGCCGCGTCCACCGCTTCTTCCTCATCCAAGCGGCGCATGATGCCTTCGCCTTCCCCTCCCCCCGCGGACGCCGCCCCGGAGGCCGACTTCGACCTTGGGTCCTTCAGCCCGAAGAGGAAGAGGAGGCGATCAGAGGAGGACGAGTAAGCATCTCACCCTTCATCAGTTCTAACCCTCAGCCTGTGCCATCTTCCCTGACTTGATCTTATCTTTGCAGCGGCACTGAGACGCTGGCCCAGAGGGCGGCGAAGAGGGCCAGGGCTTCGACGGGCGACAAGCCCCCGGCGAGCACTCCGCGCATGCTGGTGTTGGTGGTGATCAGCCCGGACAACAACCCTCGACGCAGCCCCCACTTCAGCCCACAACGTGAGTTCATCATTCACTCCCCACCGGCAGGCGTTGGGGCATGAATCCTTGGTGCTGACCTTGCCGGGTTTGGAGGAGGAGAGCGGCAACAGGAGGAGCCACTGAGGGCCACCCCGACATGCCGTCCCCGTCAACCACGCCATCTAGAGGGGCGTCACCAGCTAGGGCACCTTCCACTGAGCTCACGCACATGGAGGAGGAGGAGGCTAGCATGGGAACCGGTGGCTCCGTCCCGGCGGCACAGGTAAGCGGCCTGCCTCCCGTCCCTTGCTATCTCTGCCATGCAATGTCCTCTCTTGTTTCTTCATTCTAAACTTTGATTTTGGCCCTACTTCATTCTCCTTTCTGGTTTCCAGACCCTCCTTCGACAAACCAGGTGGACATCAATGCCGTCATCTAGGGATGCCAAAGCTGAGGCCACCAGGATCGTGGCTGACGAAGCTGCCAAGTCTGCTGCCGAGGAGGCCATCAAGGGGCCTGTCAGGGAGGCCGGCAAGGCTGCTGTCGGGGAGGCTGGCAAGGGCGCCGCCAAGGAGCCTGGCGGGGAGGGGATGGCCGACGACCAACCTTCCTCCCCTACAGCCCCCGCCTCGGGCAAGTACTTGAAGGTGGGTGACGATCTGTTCATCCGCCTGCCAGGGACGGCGAGCGCCAGAGCGCCAAATGAAGGGGAGGTGTTTGACGATGAGGCGCTCGCCACCGTCAGGCTCCAGGTTGTTGACGAACCGAGCTCTGGCGGTGGCGGTTCCCAAGAGGAGCAGCTTCTCCGAGCCATGAGCGCCAACTTCCAGAAGCTCCAGGTGCTCCACCGTGCCTGCCAAGATAGAGTGAAATCCAGGATGGCGGCGGTGGACAGGGCAGAGGCGTATGTTGAGGAGAGCGTCGCTCAGATGCAGGTATGGTTTGGCGAGGCCCGGGAGGAACTGAGGACTGCCCAGAGTGAGCTGGATGAGTGCAAGCGAGAGCTCATCGTGAAGCATGCTGACATCAAGAAGGCCCAAGAGGCGGCGAAGGAACATGCTGCCAAGTAAGCAGCTGCCCGGCAGCAGTAGCAAGCTCTGTTGGACACCAAGGAGGAAGACCTCATTGCGCGTGAGCAGGCGCTTGCCGCCACGCTCCGCGGCAAGGACGAGGAGATCGGGAAGATCATCACGCAACGGACCCAGGAGCTGGAGCAGAGGCACAAGGGCACACTCAATGCTGTGGCCCTGGACCACGTTGGCAAGGTGGAGAAGCTGGAGCTGGAGCAGGAGGAGCTAAAGAAGAAAGTCTTAGAGCTGACAGAGGAGAGGGACACAGCCAACCGCACTCTGGCGGATTTGCAAGTCACCATCTCCGACCAGATCAAGCTACTCTCCGAGGCCAGTAGCTCCATTGATGATCTGAAGCTGCAACTGGGCGCCTTGGAGAGGACGCTTTCAGAGGTCACGGCCTGGGAGGAGACCCTGAACAAAAGCGGCTGCGGAGTGATGACGCTGCTGCTCATCAGGACTATGTGGTCTGCGTGAATCTCTGGATCAGCCTTCTCATCGAAGATGCAGAGAAGCTTAGCACGCAGCTAGCCGTCATGGGCATGCCGGACATTAGGTTCTCCCAGGAGGCGAACACAAGCCCCAATTCCAGGCTGACCTTGTTCTTCGAGCGTGTCCTCGACGCCCTAGAGCAGCTCCACTCCAATCGAGCGACCTATCTGGCCAATGAGTCCCGGAGGCTTTGCCGGGGTCCCTAACCAAGGTGGCGTTCTGGAACCCCAACGTCGAGTTCACCAATGTGCTTGAGAGCTTTCCTGAGGGCACGGACCTCGTGACGCTCGAAGAGCGTATCAAGCCCATCACCAGTTGCGTCGACGGAGTAAAGAGGGTGGAGGGCCAGCGCCGGGACTACCCACCCCGTTTCTCCTTGCCGCTGCCAGTTCATGCCCAAGACAATTTATCTTAAGTTAGAACCACGACAATCACTAATGTAATATAACTTTGCAGTACTTTGAAATGAAGCATTCTATCTTCATGTTCGATCTTTCCTTGTATGTACACACCCTACGCCTAGTGGGATAGGTTTGCCGGCGCGTAAACCCATGCTGTGGCGCTTTGAGGAACGGATCCTTAGCAACCTGCTGGGGGGCGCTTGCTGCCGGACAAGCCACCTTGCCATTCTCAGCGCAGCTGCTTGAACTATTGAGCGGACTCAAAACAGAACAAGGGCATTGCCAATAGCGGAAGGGTTCCCTTGCGTGCAGGTTTTCCATAGAAGGAGCAAGATCTTTTGAGGAAGATAACCTGATGTAAAAAAGAAATTGCTCAACGTTTTGTGTGACTTAGCTTTTCGTCGCCATGCGGATGGTTGTTGCGGCTGCAGACGACACCACTAGCCTGGATGATGGCACCAGAGCGTGGCTGATCGACGTCGCCTTCATCTCTCGAGCCATCACGATGAAGGAGTCGATGAGTTGACTTCAGAACCAGATTTTAACAGCCTCATCGCCCCTACCTGGCGCGCTAAAGATGTCGGGGAAAGCTCGGGAACGACACCTATGGGATCCCTCGGTGAGTCCCTTTTACGGTTGGCGGGGCGTGGTGCTGCGCAAAGAGCGGGTCTAGCAGATCAACGCGGGGGGATTTTTACCCAGGTTCGGGCCGCAAATGATGCGTAAAACCCTAGTCTTGCTTTGTGTGTATTTAGTGTTCTTGAGCTCTTGAACTAGCTGCGGTGCATGCCTAGTCCAAAAAGTCCGAATTCTTCCTCAGCATGCCTCAGGCCTCCTTTTTATGCCAAAGGGGTTGCCACAGTGGCACACAAGAGGTGGAAAGTATGTACAGTGTACAAGTCTATCGCCTGGCACCGTAGGACAAACGCATTTAATGCACTACCGACGTGCCCTCTTGCTTTATCGGGGATGGCAAAAAAGCTCGTCCCGTCCATCGCCACCTCGCCTTGCTCTGACGCCGTCCAAGCTAATGAGGCATGCAACGCCACGCTGACTGGCCGCTGAGCTGGTGCGGTGGTAGGGTCTTCACGAAGATCTGCACGCCACCACGCAGGTGCTTGGCTAGTTGGCCTAGAAGCTGCATGCTGCCACACAGGCGCTCGCCTAGTTGGCAGGCTGGCCACTACGTCAGAATGGGCGTGGGGAAGCGAAACTCTGGCAAGTGTGGGCCTGGCCTTGGCCCCGCAGACGCCCCCGACAAGGGCCTTGCCGGGATCCCGTGGGTGTCCCCGGCAAGGGTCTTACTGGGGGTCTTCGCTTGTCTCCGGCAAGATCTTGCCGGGGGGTCTTTGTCTTCTGGTTCTCATCTAGGCTTGCAGGCCTTTGGTTTTCACAAAGATCAGCATGCCACCGTGCAGGAGGTCCGGAGCCTTGGTCTTGACGTTGTCGATGGCATCATAACTCTCAGTCTCAAGGGTGACAGTCTTGCTGGTGTTGGGCAAGTTTCCCCGGCAAGGCTCTTGCCGGGTCCACGTAGGCTGTCCCCGATAAGGGTCTAGCTGGGGAAAGCTCACCTGGTCCCTTCGCTCTTTATGCTTCTGGTTCGAGCGTTGCCTTGGCAACCTTGTACCTTTGCTTCCTATGCTCCATCAAGCATGGCCGCGTGTGTGGCTACGATAGCCCGTGCACAAGTAAAGGGGTACAGAAAGGCCCCTACTTTTGTAAACTAACATACTTAGAGTGGTGATTTGCTTTATTATACTAATGGATCTCATGAAGGTTTTTGTTCAGTTTTGTGTGATTGAAGTTTTCAAGTTTTGGGTTAGATCACGATGGATGAAGGGATAGGGAGTGAAAAGAGCCTAAGCTTGGGGAAGCCCACGGCACCCCAAGGTAATATTCAAGGAGAATCAAGCAACTGAGCTTGGCTATGCCCTGGAAGGCATCCCATTTTTCTTGTAACGACCATCGGTAATTTTACCCGGAGCTATATTTTTTTCGTCACATATCATGACTTTTGCTTGTAGTGTCTTGTATTATATGAGTCTTCGCTTATTTTGCTTTTTAGTTTGTCACAATCCTCTTTGCTAGACACACCTATTCGAGAGGGCCATAATGATTCTATGATTTGTTAGAATTGCTCTATGAGCTTCACTTAAATTTTTTTTGAGCTATGGAATTGCTCTAGTGCTTCACTTATATCTTTTTGAGCACGGTGGTGCTTTAATTTTGAAGAAATATGCTCTCATGCTTCACTTAGATTATTTTGAGAGTTAGTAGAATTTTAGGAAATATCCTCTCATGCTTCACTTATATTATTTTGAGAGATGAAAACTTTGAAAAAATATTTGAGCTCCTGTTCTTCACATAAATTTATTTGAGAGCTTGAAAAGTAGCAATGGTAATATATGAAATTAGTCCCAAAGTGATAGGTATTCAAGAGGGATAATGAAAACTATCATGAAGATCATTCGATATGAATACTTGATTCCTTTCAATAGTTTTGTGATATGGAGATAGAAATATATGAGTCATGTTCGTGAGCAATAATTATGCTTTAGTAAGAATATTCGTGTTAAGGCTTGTGAGTAATTATCAATATTCAAGAGGGATCTAATAAAAACTTTCATGAAGATCATTGGACAAAATAAACTTGATTCTTTGTAATAGTTTTGAGAAATGATGATAGAAATATATGAGTCATGTTTGTGTGTAATTATGCTTTAGTAAGAATATTGGTGTTAAGGTTTGTGATTCCCTATGCAAGCACGAAAGTCAATAGTTATGCAATGAAGTTGCATCCTACTTGTGGTGCATTATTCGTTGTTATTTATGCTTAATGCTTGTTTATGGTCATTTTAGTTTCTTGGTTGGTTGCTTCTCAATCTATTTACTATCCTTCCCTTGTACTAAGAGGGAATACTACTTGTGCATCCAAAATCCTAAACCAAGTTGTGGCAAAATGAGTCCACCATACCTACCTATATGTTGTATTTCCGTGCCGTTCAAAGTAAATTTTTATGTGCCAACTCTAATTTTTAAAATGAGTTTCGTATTTGTGTGCCCGTACCGCTCATGAAGCGGCAGGGGGTGGCCAATATTTTTCCATGCTAGATATTTTATTCTCATGATGACTGTTTATTCACTTGTCATTGCACGAGAGTGTGGCCGGTAATAGGGACACCTAGTCCCAAAATAAAAAAGAAATTTACTTTATTTTGTCAAATAATAAATTCCTTGGAAAGTGTTGGTATGGAAGGCACCCGTGGATACGGCTAGCCATGGACTGTGAAAGAATAGTGGAAAAAGGGAATAGACTTTAGTTTATGTTTGGGAACTGCCTATGATTTATTGAGCATGGAAAGTATTGGGAATTCTCAACAGTTTTTGTTGACAGGAAAAACATGCCTCTCAAAACAATTTTTATATCTCAATTTAAGCTTTGAGCTCTGGCACCTCTAAAATCTCTGCTTCCCTCTGCGAAGGGCCTATCTATTTACATTATGCAATTTTTATTTTTATTTGCGTCTCCATCCTCTCTTACAAAGCACCAACTAGGGAACACTATTATCATACTTGTGCATTGGATGTAGCTAATATTTGACTGTGTTTCATGAATGGATCAATGATTGAGCATAATGGGCTAGGGTAACTTTATTTAGTGTTGATATTTTGAAAGAGATGGTTGCTTGTTGATATGCCTGAGTATTGATGTCTTCATGTCAAATAATTGATTATTGCTCTGAATCATCTAAAGTTAAAATGTCCATGCTACAAAAGAAAGAATATGTGATGAATATGATGGGTAGCATTCCACATCAAAAGTTCTGTTTTTTATCATTTACCTACTCGAGGATGAGCATGAATAAAGCTTGGGGATGCTGATATGTCTCAACCGTATCCATAATTTTTTATTGTTCCATGCTATTAAAGTATATATCTTGGATGTTTTATACTCGTTTACTAGCAACTTTATATCATTTTTTGGGACTAACCTATTGACATAGTGCCCAATGCCAGTTGCTTATTTTTGCTTGTTTTTTACTTCACATAAAATCAATACCAAACTGACTCCAAATGCCATGAAACTTTATCGAGATTTTTTTCTGCCCAGAAGACACCTGGAAGGCAAAGGAAGTGCACCAGAGGAGGCCTATGGGACTGATACGTCTCCAACGTATCTATAATTTTCGATTGTTCCATGCTATTATATTATCTGTTTTGGATGTTTATGGGTTTTATTATACAATTTTATATTATTCTTGGGACTAACCTATTAACCCAGAGCCCAGTGCCAGTTTCTGTTTTTTCCTTGTTTTAGAGTATCCCAGAAAAGGAAAATCAAACGGAGTCCAATTGACCTGAAACTTCACGGAACTTATTTTTGGACCAGAAGAAGCCCATGGAGTATCGAAGTTGCACCAGGAGAGTCCCGGGCAGCCCACGAGGGTGGGGGCATGCCCACCCCCCTGGGCGCGCCCCCTGCCTTGTGGACAGCCCGAAGGTCCACCGACGTACTTCTTCCTCCTATGTATACCCATATACCCTAAAAACTTCAAGGAGCACAATAGATCGGGAGTTCCGCCGCTAGAAGCCTTATGGATAGCCCGAAGGTCCACCGACGTACTTCTTCCTCCTATGTATACACATATACCCTAAACACTTCAAGGAGCAGAATAGATCGGGAGTTCCGCCGCTAGAAGCCTCCGTAGCCACCGAAAGCCAATCTAAACCCGCTCTGGCACCATGCCGGAGGGGCAATCCCTCTCCGGTGGCCATCTCATCCTGATGCTCTCCATGACAAGGAGGGAGTAGTTCTCCCTCGGGGCTGAGGGTATGTACCAGTAGCTATGTGTTTGATCTCTCTCTCTCTCTCTCTCTCTCGTGTTCTTGAGGTGGTACGATCTTGATGTATCGCGAGCTTTGCTATTATAGTTGGATCTTATGATGTTTCTCCCCCTCTACTCTCTTGTAATGAATTGAGTTTTCCCTTTGAAGTTATCTTATTGGATTGAGTCTTTAAGGATTTGAGAACACTTGATGTATGTCTTGCATGGGATAACCGTGGTGACAATGGGTTATTCTATTGATTCACTTGATGTATGTTTTGGTGATCAACTTGCGGGTTCCGCCCATGAACCTATGCATAGGGGTTGGCACACGTTTTCATCTTGGCTCTCCGGTAGAATCTTTGGGGCACTCTTTGAAGTTCTATGTGTTGGTTGAATAGATGAATCTGAGATTGTGTGATGCATATCGTATAATCATACCCACGAATACTTGAGGTGACATTGGAGTATCTAGGTGGCATTAGGGTTTTGGTTGATTTTTGTCTTAAGGTGTTATTATAGTACGAACTCTAGGGCTGTTTGTGACACTTATAGGAATAGCCCAATGGATTGATTGGAAAGAATAATTTTGAGGTGGTTTCGTACCCTACCATAATCTCTTCGTTTGTTCTCCGCTATTAGTGACTTTGGAGTGACTCTTTGTTGCATGTTGAGGGATAGTTATGTGATCCAATTATGTTATTATTGTTGAGAGAACTTGCACTAGTGAAAGCATGAACCCTAGGCCTTGTTTCAACGTATTGCAATACCTTTTGGTCTCACTTTTATCATTAGTTACCTTACCGTTTTTATATTTTCAGATTACAAAAACATTTATCTACCATCTATATACCACTTGTATCACCATCTCTTCGCTGAACTAGTGCACCTAAACAATTTACCACTTGAGGGAAATTTGCTACTGTCCTACAAACCTCTGCACTTGGAGGCCCAACAACGTCTACAAGAAGAAGATTGTGTAGTAGACATCAAGCTCTTTTCTGGCGCCATTTCCGGGGAGGTTAGTGCTTGAAGGTATATCTTTAGATCTTGCAATCGAGTCTTTTAGTTTCTTGTTTTATCACTTGTTTAGTTTATAAAATAAAATTACAAAAAATGGAATTAAGTTTGCCTCATACACTTCATCTTTTTAATATCTTTCGTTAGTATGATGGAAAGGAAAATTGTGCCAAAGTGTTAGAAGAAGAATGCATTAAAAATTTTGGCACTGAATCTTAAATGATGAGCATGATTGCAATGTTGTTAGTATGAACTCCTTGAATATCCATAGTACTAATGATGATTGCACTAGTTATGATGAAAATGTCTCCTATAAACATGTCAATTTTTGTGGAGTGCATTGGGTTTGCAAGTACACACCAAATAGGGAAGATAAATATTGCAAGAGGCATAAGCATTTAGAAACTAAATTTTATCAAGAAAGTCTAGGTGTCTGTCCTGAAAGATTCAATATTTATCGCCAGCCTTGTGAACTTTGCAATGAACATGGTCATTTAAAGCTCCAATGCTATTTGTTTCATGATCAAGTTGTGTCCAAAAATTGTGATAACTTGATTACCCTTGAGCATCATAAAGAGCTTAGTATTCTTTTGGGTTATGAAGAAATGAAACATATAACAGATGGTATTCCAAAATTTAATCTCGATAAATTTCTTGATTTTGATATAGAGGAAATTTATATGTGTTGTGCAGTGAATTGCATTGAAAACCCTTATATTGCCAATTACATAAAGAAAAGAAAACAAATAGAATATGAAGAGAATACTAATGAAAGGGAAGAGACTTCCCAATATCCTCCTATTATTTCTTATGATGAATCAGGTAACGAGGAGGGGCCTTCTATTCAACCAATCTCATTAATAAGGAGGTCAAAAAAGAGGATTGAAACCACACATGATGTGGTGAATAAGAAGAAAAGAAAAAGGAAGAGAGGTAAAAAGATATCTCTCCCAAATAATGCTGCTCCTATTACTGTTGTGCCTCATGAAAATATAACTGTGGAAGATGATGCACTGGATGATGATCTCGTTATGCCTATTGCTTGTTGTGATGATTATGATTGGGAAGATAATGATACTTCTTATGATCTTGAAAATCTTTTTGGCACTTGCTTGGAAGAATATGATAATTGCTATACTATTGGTGCTATCCATACTATTAATGATGAAAGTGATTATGCATCTGATATGAAAAGGCCCAAGCTTGGGGATGCTATGCTTGATGAAGATGATGTTTTTGAGAATATATTTTCTGCAATTAATTTTAGTCCCAAGCTTGGGGAAGCTATGTTTAATGAATATGAAATTTGTAGTCTCCCAAGTTTTGATATGCAAATTTATTATGATGATAGCATGCCTCCTACTTATGATGATTATATTGATGAAAGTGGGTTTGGAAGAGTTTCAACTTTAGGAAGTAATGATCCCACTATTTTGGAGGATGTTGAATCTTATTATGATAATTATGAAAGTGGATTGGGAGAGGTCATGACTTTATTTAGTGATGATTCCACTATCTTGGAAGAGGTTTCAATCGATTATGATGAGAACAAAGTTGCTACTTATGATAATTATTGTGATAATACATATGCTATAAAAATTAGTGATGATTATATTTATAAAACTTTTAATGATTATGATTACCCTTTTTCTGAACATTACTCTTTTAATGTGGAAACAATTTATAGTATTCGAGTCTCTTATGATACTCCCATTATTCCGATTGAGAAGAACTTTGCTTATGAAGAGAGTATTAAAATTTCTATTCTTATAGGTCATGAAAAGAATGCTCTATGTGATGGTTATATTGTTGAATTCATTCATGATTCTACTGAAAATTATTATGAGAGAGGAACATATGTTTGTAGGAATTGCAATAATATCAAGTTTCCTCTCTATGTGCTTAAAGTTTTAAAGTTATGCTTGTTTTTCCCTCCTATGCTAGTTGATTATTGTTCCCATAAGTTGTTTGCTCACAAAATCCCTATGCATAGGAAGAGGGTTAGAATTAAATGTGCTATTCATATTCTTCATGATGCTCCCTTTTTGTTACATCTTTTATCTGAGCATCATTGAAATCATCATGCCTAGCTAGGGGCGTTAAACGTTAGCGCTTGTTGGAGGCAACCCAACTTTATTTTTGTTACTTGATTTTTGTTCCTGTTTAGTAATAAATAATTCATCTAGCCTCTGTTTAGATGTGTTTTTATGTCTTAATTAGTGTTTGTGCCAAGTAGAACCTTCGGAAAGACTTGGGGAAAGTCTTTGCGATCATCCTGTAAAAAACAGAAACTTTAGCGCTCACGAGAATTGCTGCCATTTTTTATTGGAGAGTGATATTTAGTTAATTATTTTTTCAGATGATTAATAGATAAATTACTCACGTCCAGAAATTTATTTTATAATTTTATGAGTTCCATAAGTATACATTTGATCCAGATTACTACAGACTGTTCTGTTTTTGACAGATTCTGTTTTCAATGTGTTGTTTGCTTATTTTGATGAATCTGTGAGTAGTATCGGAGGGTATGAACCATAGATAAGTCGGAATACAGTAGATATTACAACAATATGAATTTAGAATGAGTTCACACCAGTACCTAAGTGGTGATTTATTTTCTTATACTAACGGAGCTTACGAGTTTTCTATTAAGTTTTGTGTTGTGAAGTTTTCATGTTTTGGGTAAAGATTCGATGGACTATGGAATAAGGAGTGGCAAGAGCCTAAGCTTGGGGATGACCAAGGCACCCCAAGGTAATATTCAAGGACAATCAAGAGCCTAAGCTTGGGGATGCCCTGGAAGGCATCCCCTCTTTCGTCTTCGTTCATCGGTAACTTTACGTGGAGCTATATTTTTATTCACCACATGATATGTGTTTTGCTTGGAGCGTCATTTTATTTTCTTTTGTTTTGCTTGCTGTTTGAATAAAATACCAAGATCTGAAATTCTTAAATGTTAGAGAGTCTTCATATAGTTGCATAATTATTCAACTACTCATTGATCTTCACTTATATCTTTTGGAGTAGTTTATCATTTGCTCTAGCGCTTCACTTATATCCTTTTAGAGCACGGCGGTGGTTTTATTTTGAAGAAATAGTTGAACTCTCGTGCTTCACTTATATTATTTTGAGAGTCTTTAGAAGAGCATGGTAATTTGCTTTGGTTATGAATCTAGTCCTAATATGATGGGCATCCAAGAGGGATATAATAAAAACTATCATATAAAGTGCATTGAATACTATGAGAAGTTTGATACTTGATAATTGTTTTGAGATATGGAGATGGTGATATTAGAGTCATGCTATTTGAGTAGTTGTGAATTTGATAAATACTTGTGTTGAAGTTTGTGATTCCCGTAGCATGCACGTATGGTGAACCGCTATGTGACGAAGTCAGAGCATGATTTATTTATTGATTGCCTTCCTTATGAGTGGCGGTCGGGGACGAGCGATGGTATTTTGCTACAAATCTTCCCCCCTAGGAGCATGCGTGTAGTACTTTGTTTCGATAACTAATAGATTTTTGTAATAATTATGTGAGTTCTTTATGAATAATGTTGAGTCCATGGATTATACGCACTCTCACCCTTCCACCATTGCTAGCCTCTCTAGTACCGCACAACTTTCGTCGGTACCATAAACCCACCATTTACCTTCCTCAAAACAGCCACCATACCTACCTATCATGGCATTTCCATAGCCATTCCGAGATATATTGCCATGCAACTATCCACCATTCTGTTTATTATGACACGCTCCATCATTGTCATATTTCTATGCATGATCATGTAGTTGACATCGTATTTGTCGCAAATCCACCTTTCATAATTCTTCCATACATGTCACTCATGAGTCATTGCACATCCCGGTACACCACCGGAGGCATTCATATGGAGTCATATCTTGTTCTAAGTATCGATTTGTAATTCTTGAGTTGTATGTAAATAAAAGTGTGATGATCATCATTATTAGAGCATTGTCCCAGTGAGGAAATGATGATGGAGACTATGATTCCCCCACAAGTCGGGATGATACTCCGGACAAAAAAAGAGGCCAAAGAAGCCCAAATAAAAAAAGAGGCCATAAAAAATAGAAGGCCCAAAAAATGAGAGAAAAATAGAGAAGGGGCAATGCTACTATCCTTTTACCACACTTGTGCTTCAAAGTAGCACCATGATCTTCATGATAGAGAGTCTCCTATGTTGTCACTTTCATATACTAGTGGGAATCTTTCATTATATAACTTGGCTTGTATATTCCAATGATGGGCTTCCTGAAAATGCCCTAGGTCTTCGTGAGCAAGCGAGTTGGATGCACACCCACTAGTTTCTTTTGTTAAGCTTTCATACATTTATAGCTCTAGTGCATCCGTTGCATGGCAATCCCTACTCACTCACATTGATATCTATTGATGGGCATCTCCATAGCCTGTTGATACGCCTAGTTGGCGTGAGACTATCTTCTCCCTTTTGTCTTCTCCACAACCACCATTCTATTCCACATATAGTGCTATGTCCATGGCTCACGCTCATGTATTGCGTGAAGATTGAAAAAGTTTGAGAACATCAAAAGTATGAAATAATTGCTTGGCTTGTCATCGGGGTTGTGCATGATTTAAATATTTTGTGTGGTGAAGATGGAGCATAGCCAGACTATATGATTTTGTAGGGATAGCTTTCTTTGGCCATGTTATTTTGAGAAGACATAATTGCTTTGTTAGTATGCTTGAAGTATTATTATTTTTATGTCAATATTAAACGTTTGTATTGAATCTTATGGATATGAATATTCTTGCCACAATAAAGAGAATTACATGGATAAATATGTTAGGTAGCATTCCACATAAAAAATTCTATTTTTATCATTTACCTACTCGAGGACGAGCAGGAATTAAGCTTGGGGATGCTGATACGTCTCCAACGTATCTATAATTTTTGATTGTTCCATGCTATTATATTTTCTGTTTTGGATGTTTATGGGCTTTATTATACACTTTTATATTATTCTTGGGACTTACCTATTAACCCAGAGCCCAGTGCCAGTTTCTGTTTTTCCTTGTTTTAGAGTATCACAGAAAAGGAAAATCAAACGGAGTCCAATTGACCTGAAACTTCACGAAACTTATTTTTGGACCAGAAGAAGCCCACAGAGTATCGGAGTTGTACCAGGAGAGTCCCGGGCTTCCCACGAGGGTGGGGGGCGCGCCCACCCCCTCGGCGCGCCCCCTACCTCGTGGACAGCCAGGAGGTCCACCGACGTACTTCTTCCTCCTATATAAACCCATATACCCTAAAAACTTCGAGGAGCACAATAGATCGGGAGTTCCGCCGCCAGAAGCCTCCGTAGCCACCGAAAGCCAATCTAGACCCATTCCGGCACCCTGCCGGAGGGGGAATCTCTCTCCAGTGGCCATCTCATCATCCCGGTGCTCTCCAAGACGAGGATGGAGTAGTTCTCCCTCGGGGCTGAGGGTATGCACCAGTAGCTATGTGTGTGATCTCTCTCTCTCTCGTGTTCTTGAGGTGGTACGATCTTGATGTATCGCGAGCTTTGCTATTATAGTTGGATCTTATGATGTTTCTCCCCCACTACTCTCTTGTAATGAATTGAGTTTTCCCTTTGAAGTTATCTTATCGGATTGAGTCTTTAAGGATTTGAGAACACTTGACGCATGTCTTGTGTGGGATAACCGTGGTGACATTGGGTTATTCTTTTGATTCAATTGATGTATGTTTTGGTGATCAACTTGCGGGTTCCGCCCATGAACCTATGCATAGGGGTTGGCACACATTTTCATCTTGACTCTCTGGTAGAATCTTTGGGGCACTATTTGAAGTTCTATGTGTTGGTTGAGTAGATGAATCTGAGATTGTGTGATGCATATCGTATAATCATACCCACGGATACTTGAAGTGACATTGGAGTATCTAGGTGACATTAGGGTTTTGGTTGATTTGTGTCTTAAGGTGTTATTCTAGTACGAACTCTAGGGCTGTTTGTGACACTTATAGGAATAGCCCAACTGATTGATGGGAAAGAATAACTTTGAGGTGGTTTCATACCCTACCATAATCTCTTTGTTTGTTCTCCGCTATTAGTGACTTTGGAGTGACTCTTTGTTGCATTTTGAGGGATAGTTATGTGATCCAATTATGTTATTATTGTTGAGAGAACTTGCACTAGTGAAAGTATGAACCCTAGGCCTTGTTTAAATGCATTGCAATACCATTTGTGCTCACTTTTATCATTAGTTACCTTGCTGTTTTTATATTTTTAGTTTCCATAAACATTTATCTACCATCCATATACCACTTGTATCACCCTCTCTTCGCCGAACTAGTGCACCTATACAATTTACCATTGTATTGGGTGTGTTGGGGACACAAGAGACTCTTTGTTATTTGGTTGCAGGGTTGCTTGAGAGAGACCATCTTCATCCTACGCCTCCTACGGATTGATAAACCTTAGGTTATACACTTGAGGGAAATTTGCTACTGTCCTACAAACCTCTGCACTTGGAGGCCCAACAACGTCTACAGGAAGAAGGTTGTGTAGTAGACATCAGGGACCCACTAGGCACTAGGGAACGCCAGAGGCCCCAGGCGCATCCTGGTAGGTAGTGGGGCCCATGGGAATCTTCTCCACCGACCTTTAGCTCTATAAATACTCTAAAATCCCCAAAACTCTAGGGTATTCGACGAAACACTTTTCCAGCCACCGCAAGTTCTAGAACCATGAGATCCAATCTAGAGGCCTTTTTTGGCACTCTATCGAAGGGGTTCTTCATCATCCTTGTTGCCCCTCCGATGATGCGTGAGTAGTTTACCACAGACCTACGGGTCCGTAGGTAGTATCTAGATGTCTTCCTCTCTCTTTTTGATCTTCAATACAATGTTCTCATTGATGTTCTTGGATATCTATTTGATGTAATGAAATTTTGCGGTGTGTTTGTTGGGATCCGATGAATTGTGAGTTTATGATCATCCATGAATATTATTTGAGTCTTTGCTGAACTCTTTTTATGCATGATCTTTATAGCCTCGTATTTCTTCTCCGAAACTTTGGTTTGGTTTGGCCAACTAGATTGATTTATCTTGCAATGGGAAGAGGTGCTATGTGATGGGTTCGATCTTGCCATGCTCAATCTCAGTGACAGAAAGATACATGACACACATGTATCATTGCTATTAAGTATAACAAGATGGGTATATTCCTACATGAATAGATCTTGTCTATATCATGTCGTCGTTCTTATTGCAATACTCCGTTTTCCATGAACTTAATACACTAGATGCTTGGTGGATAACCGTCGATGTGTAGAGTAATAGTAGTAGATGTAGGCAGGAGTCGGTCTACTAATCTTAGACGTGATGCCTATATACATGATCATTGCCTTGGATATCGTCATAATTATTTGCTTTTCTGTCAATTGCCGGATAGTAATTTGTTTACCCATCATATGCTATTTTCTCGAGAGAAGCCTCTAGTGAAATCTGCGGGCCTCGGAAGGATGTCCTATCATATTAAAACCAAAAATACCTTGCTGCACTTTTTCTTTATTTATTTTATTTTGTGTTTTTGTTTCTATTTATCAAATCTCATACAATTTAATTTATCTCAATATCGAGGAGGGATTGACAACCACTCTTATGCGTTGGGTTGCAAGTTTTTGTGCTTTCTGTGTAGGTTCTATTTACATAGTGTTGCTTGGTTCTCCTACTGGATTCATGACCTTGGTTTCATAACTGAGGGAAATACTTACCTTTGATGTGCTGCATCATATTCTCCTCTTAGGGGAATTACCAACGTAGATACAAGCAATTAGGTACTACCACCCTTAAAGTTAATGCACAACCACACAAAAAAAATGTGTGCACAAATTGATCCATAGGACATATTTCTCATATCCTCGAAAATTGTCAAAATCTTTGTTCATAGAGTAACAACTCAAACAATACAACATATGAAATCATGACAGCTTGATTTTGTTGATTCATGAATTTATTACAATCCTCGAGACTTCCATTACATACTTCCACTCCATATCCTCAATGAAATTAAAAAATGCATTCTACATTTATTGCATTCTTTATTCTAGTATAACAGAATCTCAACATCTCAACTTCAAGCTTTCCTCGGTTCTAAACATTCTCTGGCAAAATGTCATGCTTCCTTGTAGCGTAAACAAATGATGTCAGACAAATTTAAGGGCTTCATGGTACCTCCTTGGGTTATTTTCTTCTTTTCTGGGAAATCACTGGCATAATGTCATGTGTTCTTACACTCAAAACAGGTAATATGACTCTTATCCTTCTTGGCAGTCATCGGTTTTTTCTGGTGCACATTCTCCTTCTTCTCTTCCTGGACTTCTCCATACTTGTCAGAGTTTCAATCTCCTGTGGATCAAACTCCACTTCTTCTGTCGGGAAGTCTCTCAGATACTCTTGGGTTTCCTTCGTGCAATACTTTGAAAAATGACCTTCTTCTCCACATGGATAGCAGGTATGGGCGAAAACCTATTTAGGCCTTCTCCATCGAGGTCTTCAACATCTTCCTTCATCACAGGTTCTTCTGAACTTTCCATGAGGGCTTCTTTCACAGCTTCTTTCTTCTGGTTGGTAATTTAGTATACCTTGGGGTAAATTGGGCACTGGGCTGGGTAATGAGTAATTCCTTCACACAATAAACAAGTCACCTTCCTAGTGGGGAATTCTTCCTCTGGACGATGTTCTACACAATGAGGGCATCCATCCTTGTGTTCTTCATGGACGTGTCCTATTTCTCCATAGATCTTGCATGCACATGACTTCTTCACTTTAGGGTCACATGGCTTCTTGATAGAGTCAAAGATGTCTCGTCTTTCGATGAGAAGGTGATTCTCCTTTCAGAGGAGTCAACTTTGACGATCCGACTACGAATCTGCTAGGACGTCGCAGCTTAGCAATAGCTAAACCAACTCCAAGATGTTAGTGACCACGCTGGAGCACCATCAACCTGACCATGAAGGTCTATTTCCTACAAGAAAACGAAGAGCAAGAAAGAAACTAAGATTGCAATCTAGATATTGCGAATATAAGATGAAAACATTATTGATCAAGGCGGGGTTGTGTGACATCTTGGCCTGGTCGTTGAACACAAACGAAGTACGCTAAGTTGCAGCTATAGCAAACTTTCAATCTAAAAAAACCCGAAGTCTAAATGATGCCCTAAGGGCTGTATATATGTTGGAAGAGGGGCGAGGAATTTCGTGCCTCCTTGGTGGAGGGGTCCGAAACCAACCCTAACTCTATTTTTCCCACACATATGGACTCTAAAACTATCTATACTTCAGTATTTTAAAATTACATGGGACTGGCCCAATAATAAGGTGACGCAACACCTATAATAGCCTCTGCACGAAATTTATGAAGTGGCACCTTGTATATTTCGTCCAAGCCTTCATGCACTCATTATGGTGGCTTCAAAGTCCTGAAATCATCACTTGTAACTCCGTTCTTGTTCCCCTTGCGTATGCCATCATCTCCATGCTTGATCTTGCTCCAATGTTCATCCTCCTTGTCCAAGCTAGGCCCTTCATTTGTAAGCAAGACAAATGTATCCAATTTAGGCAGGATCATATTCTCATGAACATTAGAATCATTACCAAGAAACGGAAGTATCTGGTAATTTAATTGGCGTGCGCGAGCTCTAGTAATTGGTCTAGTATGTATAGTAGCAGGGGTGTCGGTGCAACAAACCCTAGGTCTATTGCCCAGACTATGCACATGCACAGGAACGAGATTGAAGCTCCAGCCCAAGTCAAAGTACAAGAAACCAAGAAGATTCGAAGGACCAACAGTCAGATCAGAGGGACCAAGGACGAGCCAAGGAAGTAGGATATCGTCAAGAGAAAAGCCTCCCTTGCCGGGCAGGCGAGCAAGGCAAGGGGCGAGGCCACCTCAGAAGCAGACAACCAAAACACCCCGGTAGGGCTTGCCGGGGGCTCACGGAGGCAGAACCGCCTCACCAACCACTCCACCACGACCCACATTGTCAATTAGTGTCGTGTCAAGCCGCGAAGTGATTAAGTGGTCGCCATTCGCCACATGGAAGCCAATTCCTATAGGAGAAACCCACAGATGACACCCGTCCTGCAATGTGTCAAGAGAACAGGCGCGGAGCTGGCAATATAGCCCGACAAGCCTTGCCGGGCAACCAATGATGTGACATTAAGCGGTGCACTTAATGCACCCTGTCAGCCCGCAGAGTTAGGTATCATAGCAATTTGCTATGTTATCAGTGCATAATGACTACTTTGCCACTGTGGTTACCCCTTGATCTATAAAAGGAGGCCCATGGCAACAATAGAAAGGGTTAGAAGGTTGGATAACTCACACCCCCATACGTGCGTAGTCGCTGCTGCCGGTGGCAACCCCTGCCGGGCAAGTGTGCTATGCTCCACCACCACATTTTCCACCATCAATCCACCAAAGCAGGAGTAGGGTTTTACGCCTCACGGCCGCCCGAACCTGGGTAAATTGCCCGCGTTATCTCTGTCGTGCTGCCCCACGCTGGTCTGCTTTTTGTGCAACACATCGCCCCCCTGCTGAACTAGCAAGGGACCTCCTGGTCCCATAGGTGGCCGTGGTTTCCTGCGACATCTTTAGCGCACCAGGTAGGGGGCTTGGTTGCGCTAATCTAAAGGCGTGCGCAGCACATCATCTTCATAGCCGTCTTCATCTTCGGTGATGCCATCGACCATGACGCCTAAGAAGAAGCCCGGTCCTCCAGCTGATGCTTCCACCTTGAAGGCTCCGCCGCCCGCGGACTCTAACATTGTGAGGGGTGCGGAGGCGCACGAGGACGCGGACGCTTCTGGGGAAGTGGTTGGAGCAGGCGGCGCCATTGCCACTTCTCCCGTAACCGATGCATGAGCAGCGGGCACCGGACGAGAGCAGCATCAACAACACCCCGATGGTCACGCTCCGCAAGGTACGGGTGAGGGGGTCACTCCATCTGCGCCCCTCTCCCCCACCGACGGGCACAGCCGCAGCAATGACGGTCGGACCGGGGCGAATCGCTGCCCTCCGGCCGCCCCCACCATGGGTGTGGTCGTAGCGCGTCCACCTCCCACGGGATGGGCCGACCAGGCTGCTGTGCCCGACGAAGCCACCGGCCCTCAAGCGTATTTGCCACACCACATCCAGGTGGTCGCCCCGTAGCGACAACGGGGGCGCGGCATTACCGTCGCAGGCACCGTCAGGAGCCGAATGACGGTACGATCGACTTCGTCAACATCCATGCCAAGTACGGCTTCGGAGGCCATGGCACGAGCTCAACTGCTGCTAAGGTTTCCGCCAACGGCCGAGCAGATTAACGAGTGGCGTGTCACCATCCAAATCCTTCTCGGTTTTGCCGAAGTTGGGGGCTCACGGCGAGCTGGTCTGCCATGACCTCCCCAAGCGACAACAACAACTCGTGCTACTGACCGCATGGAAGGGGCCATCCCCACGATGCACTCCACACCACGGCAACCAGCACGAGCACAACCGAATCAAGACCCCGACGACGTCTCGATGGCTTCTTGTAACCTTCGAGCATGTCCAGGCCAACATCGAACCTAGAGGATAGCCGGAGAGGAGACGTGCGCGTCGTCGAGCAACGCCGCGACGACCTCCGCCGGACCGACGGGTACCATAGCCTCAATGTCGATGAGCCTCCGCTCGGTGTTGGCGGCTGCCTACCATTCGAGGTTGGCTGCCTTGCCTTTCCACGAGAGTTGCGGCAAGTACGTTGGCCGTCAGTTCGCGCGCTCAAGCCAGAGATACTTGAGAAGTACGACAGGAGGCTGAACCCGGTAGAGTTCTTGAGCATCTACACCATCGTTGTTCAGGCTACTGGGGGAAGAGATGAGAAGGTGTTCGCCAACTACTTTCATTTGGCCCTCAAGTCCAATGTGAGGTCTTGGTTGATGCACTTACCGGAGAACTCCATTTCGTCATGGGCTGACCTGTGCCACAAGTTCATTCGAGCCTTCACTCGCGGTCATGAGGAACCCGACAGGCCCAACAATTTGCAAATTCTCCAGCAGAAAGGAGAAATCCTCTGTAAGTACTTATAGAGATTCAGCAAAGTTCGTAGAAATATCCCAAATATCCATTCGGAAGCTGTAATAGCTGCCTTCCAGTCCAATGTGCGCAACTGTCATATCCGTTCCAAGATGAACGTGCGGTTGCCCAAGACTGTGAAGGAGTGATACGTCTCCAACGTATCTATAATTTATGAAGTATTCATGCTGATATATTATCATTCTTGGATGTTTTACAATCATTTTATAGCAATTTTATATCATTTTTTGGGACTAACCTATTGACCCACTGCCCAGTGCCAGTTGTTGTTTTTTGCTTGTTTTTTACATAGCAGGAAATCGATATCAAACGGAGTACAAACACCGCGGAACTTTTTGGAGAATTTTTATGGACCAGAACACCCAGGATGGGCCAGAGCAGCACTTGGGGGTGCCCTGAGGGGGGCACAACCCACCAGGGTGGAGGTGGGTTGTGCCCACCTCGGTGGCCTCCCGCGCCCCCTCTTTACCCTATAAATTCACAAATATTCCAAAAACCCTCGGGGTTAACCTAGATCATAAGCCCCGCTGTCGCAAGGCTCTGTAGCCACCGAAAACAATTCTAGACCCTTTCCGGCACCCTGCCGGAGGGGGGAATTGTCTCCGGTGGCCATCTTCATCATACCAGCGGCCACCATGATGAGGAGGGAGTAGTCCACCATCGGGGCTGAGGGTTTGTACCTGTAGCTATGTGTTTAATCACTCTCTCGTGTTCTTGAGATGTCACGATATTGATGTATCGCGGGCTTTGTTAATATAGTCAGATCATATGGTGTTTTTCCCTCTCTATCTTGTTGTGATGAATTGAGTTTTTCCCTTTGAGTTTTTGTTGTTATCGGATTGAATACTTTTATGGATTTGAGAACACTTGATATATGTCTTGTAATTGAATACTCATGATGACAATGGGGTATCGTATTGATCCACTTGATATATGTTTTGGCACTCAACTCGCGGATTCCCGAGGTGACATTGGGGTAATCTATGGATAGGGGTTGATGCATGTTCTTGTCTTTGTTTCTCCAGTAGAAATCTTGGGGCGCTCTTTGAAGTTCTTTGTGTTGGATTGAATATTATGAATCTGAATTTGCTTTGGTGTAATTTTAGTACTAACTCTTGGTTAGATCGATCGGAACGAATAGCTTCGTGTTATTTTAGTACGAACTCTAGGCTAGATTGACCGGAAAGAATAGCTTTGAGGTGGTTTCGTACCCTACAAACAATTCCGTCTTATTTTCTCTGCTAGATAGGAACTCTGGAGTGATTCTTTGTTGCACGTTGAGGGACAGTTATATAATCCAATTATATTAGCACTGTTGAGAGATTACACTAGTGAAAGTTCGAACCCTAGGCCTTGTTTTCAAGCATTGCAATACCGTTTTTGTGCCCACTTACTATTAGCTACCCTGCTGTTTATATTTATTCTTTTTGTAAAAATATATTTCTACCATCAATATTATACTTTTATCACCATCTCTTCGCCAAGCTAGTGCACATATACAATTTGCCATTGTATTGGGTGTGTTGGGGACACAACTGATTTCTTGTATTTGGTTGCAGGGTTGTTTGAGAGAGACCATCTTCATCCTACAGCTCCCACAGATTGATAAACCTTAGGTCATCCACTTGAGGGAAAATTGCTACTGTCCTACAAAACTCTGCGCTTGGAGGCCCAACACGAGTCTACAAGAATAAGTTGCGTAGTAGACATCAAGCTCTTTTCTGGCGCCGTTGCCGAGGAGGTGAGTGCATGAAGGTATATATTTAGATCTTTCAATTGAATATTTTAGTTTCTTATTTTATCACTAGTTTGGTTTATAAAAGAAAACTACATAAAAAATGGAATTGAGGTTGCATCATATTATTGATCATCTTTATAATATCTTTCTTGAAAATTATGGTTCGGAGAATTGTGCTCAATTGTTAGTAGAAGAAGTCAATAAAATGTTTGGCACAAAATATTTGAATGATGAGCATGGTTGAAATGTTGTTAGTATGAATTCTTTGAATGTCCATGATGCTAATGATATGCAAGCTACAATCTTGGGGATGCTATGTTTGATCAAGATGATATTTTTAGTCCCCCAAGTTTTGATGAGAAAATTTATTATGATGATCGCATGCCTCCTATATATGATGATTATGGTGATGACATGTATGATATATTGAATAATTATAAACATGAAACTTGTCATGATGATTTTAATTTCCAATCACATGAGAGTTATTTTGTTGACTTTGCTCCCACAACTATTGATGAGAATAAATTTGCTTATGTGGAGAGTGACAGAATTTCTATGCTTATGCATCATGAAAAGAATGCTTTATGTGATAGTTATATTGTTTAATTAATTCATGATGCTACTGAGAAATATTATGAGGGAGGAACATATGCTTGTAGGTATTGCAATAATATCAAGTTTCGTCTCCATGTGTTGAAAACTTTGAAGTTTTGCTTGTTTTGCCTTCCTATGCTAGTTGATTCTTATTCCCTTAAGTTCTTTTCTCACAAAATACCTATGCATAGGAAGTGGGTTAGGCTTAAATGTGCTTGCCATGTGTTTTATGATGCTCTCTTTACGTTTCAATTATTATCTTTTATGTGAGCATCATTGAAATCATCATGCCTAGCTAAAAGGCATTAAAGAAAAGCACTTGTTGGGAGACAACCCAACACTTTTACCTACTGCTTTTGTGTGTTCACATGATTAGGCTACTTTAGTAATCATGTTTTATTGCTTTTGTTTCAATAAAGTGCCAATTCAGACCTTTGGGATGGCTTATGGTGATAGTTGATTTGATCTTGCTGAAAAACAGAAAGTTTTGCGCTCAAGAAAACAATTCTCATTTTTAATAGATGCATCATAAAATGCTGATTCTCTTTGCAGAAGATTAATACACAAATTTCCCAGGTTTTCCTAAGTGTTCAGAATTATTGGAGTAGCAGAATTATGGTTGGAGTACAGATTACTACAGACTGTTCTGTTTTTGACAGATTCTATTTTCAATGCATAGTTTACTTGTTTTCTAGTTTCTATGGCTTATATTGCTCAATATAAATTGTCGAAATGATCTTCTACAGTAGGCATTGTGTGAGAACAATTATGAATCTTGTCTTTGACAGTACCAAAGTGAAATGGTTTGATCTTTATCATACTAACCTATCTCACGAAGTTCCGTTATGTTTTGTGTGATTGAAGTTTTCAAGTTTTGGGTGAGATGTCAATATGAGGAGAATAAGGAGTTACAATACCCTAAGATTGGGGATACCCAAGGCACCCCAAGGTAATATTCAAGGAATATTCAAGCAACTAAGCTTGGGGATGCCCCGGAAGGCATCCCCTCTTTCATCTCCAAACATTATCGGTAACCTCACTTGGAGCTATGTTTTCATTCGGCACATGATATGAGTTTTACTTGGAGCGTCATTTTATTTTACTAGGATTTGCTTGCTGTTATTTGGAATAATATTTTGCATCTTTCTTTTCAATAAAAATGCCAAGGATAGCCTTTACCATGCTTATTTTGTAAGTCTATGTGTTGCTGTTTCAAAATAGAAAGTTTATTGTTGTTGCAAAAATTCCCAAGAAAGGTTAGAATGTGATAAAATGATGAAACTTTTTGCATAGTAATCTCTGATAAATTTTATATAGTGTGACAAATTTTCATAATTTTTGGAGTTAAATAAGTATTGATACTCTTGCATTCTTGACGGACTGTACTGTTTTGGCATATTGCTATTATGTTTGCATTGTTTGCATATGTTTGCTTGTTTAATGATTCTATTTGAGGATATGAGTGTTAAATATGCAGAGGCATTTAGTATTCAACGTTGAATAATAATTTTAGTGATTTGCTATAGTAGAGAATGATAAAGTTTTTGCATTGGTTTATACTAACTTATCTCACGAGTTCTTGTTGAGTTTTGTGTGGTTGAAGTTTTTTAGATTTAGGAAAACCGTGATATGAGAGGATAAGGAGACACAAAAGCTCAATCTTGGGGATGCCCAAGGCACCCCAAGATAATATTTCAAGAAGTCTCAAGCATCTAAGCTTGGGGATGCCCCGAGAGGCATCCCACCTTTTCTTCTTCAACAATTATCGGTTACTATCGGTTGAGCCTAGGTTTTTGCTTCTTCACATGCTATGTGTTTTGCTTGGATTGTCATTTTATCTTGTTTTGCTTGCTGTTTTAATAAAATACTTAGAACTGATTTTTTTAAATATAATAGAGTCCCCAAATAGTTATCAGGGAGGCTAGGTAAGGGGCATTCACATCCCGTTAACGAAGCTCTTTTCTGTGTCATTTACTCTTGTGCTTCACTTATATCCTATGAGTAAATTGTTGAATAAATTGAATGTCATGAAGTTGAAATCATAACATTCCTAGTGGTAGCTTCACATTGGGTTTAGAAAGTGAAAAATATTTAGGCTTGACAATCACAATATTGGTCATACAAGCAATTCACGAATAATTAGTATAAGGAAGAGAACTTTCACATATAAATACACTATGATGGAAATCTTTAGTGATTGTGAGCCCCCATCAAAATATTATATGCCAAAATTGTTGACGTTGGAGAAGGAAGACATCGTAATGGTTTATGTTTGTTCATATTCACAAAGAACTTATATTGTCATAGATCCTTCGACATGTGGTGCTTGCCCCCCATCTTTGCTAGCCAAAAATTCCGCACCAAGTAGAGATACTACTTGTGTAGCCAAAAACCCTTAAACCGAAATCTTATTTTCAAGAGTCCACCATACCTATCTAAGGATTGAGCAAGATCCTTCAAGTAAGTTGTTATCGGTGAAATAAGGCAATAGAAATTGCTTCTAAAAGTGTTAGATCATTTGGTGTAAGAGAAAATTGAGCATTGTACGAACTTGTGATGGCAAAGAATAAAAGTGACAGACTGCATAATAAAGGTTGCTATCATAAGGGGCAATACAACTTGACGTTGTTTTGCACTAAGGGGTTGAGCACACAAACAAATAAGCGCATGGCAACCTCTGCTTCCCTCTGTGAAGGGCCTATCTTTTAATTTTATGTATTTACTTTTATGCAAGAGTCAAAGTTTTTCTCTCTATTCCTTTCTATTTTTCTCTTTTGTCAAGCATCATGTGTTGAGGAAAGATCTAGGCACATATGTCTAGTTGAATATGGGTAGCATGAGTTATTATTGTCGACATCACCCTTGAGGTGAATACGTTGGAGCTCTTACTTAAACTCTGTTGAATAAGTTGAATTGCAATTGCTTGGCGACTAAGAACATAGGTTGTTGAGTTTCAAGAGAATTCATTGTTTGAACCTTAACACGTGAACAAGTTGCTACTATAACATGAGAAGTTTCATAAGAAAGAATTGCTGTTATGATGCTAGGAAAAGTGATTGAAATATCATTGATCAAACTTATGCACTTTGCTAGCATTTACACTTCATAAATTATTTCTTTTATCATTTACCTACTTGAGGACGAGTAGGAATTAAGTTTGGGGATGCTGATACGTATCGAACGTATCTATAATTTATGAAGTATTTATGCTGATATATTATCATTCTTGGATGTTTTACAATCATTTTATAGCGACTCTATATCATTTTTTGGGACTAACCTATTGACCCAGGGCCCAGTGCCAGTTCCTATTTTTTGCTTGTTTTTTACATCACAAGAAATCAACATCAAACAGAGTCCAAACACCGCGAAACTTTTTGGAGAATTTTTATGGACCATAACACCCAGGATGGGCCAGAGTTGCACCTGGGGGTGCCCCGAGGGGGGCACAACCCACCAGGGTGCACCTGGGGGCCCAGCCGCGCCTAGGTGGGTTGTGCCCACCTCGGTGGCCTCCAGCACCCCCTCTTTACCCTATAAATTCAAAAATATTCCCCAAACCCTCGGGGTTAACCTAGATCATAAGTTCCGCCACCGCAAGGCTCTGTAGCCACCAAAAACCAATCTAGAACCTTTCCGGCACCCTGCCGGAGGGGGGATCATCTCTGGTGGCCATCTTCATCATCCCGACGGCCACCATGATGAGGAGGGAGTAGTTCACCCTCGGGGCTGAGGGTTTGTACCAGTAGCTATGTGTTTAATCTCTCTCTCTCTCATGTTCTTGAGATGTCACGATCTTGATGTATCGTGTGCTTCGTTAATATAGTCGGATCATATGGTGTTTTTTCCCTCTCTAACTTGTTGTGATGAATTGAGTTTTTCCCTTTGAGATTTCGTTGTTATCGGATTGAATACTTTTATGGATTTGAGAACACTTGATATATGTCTTGTAATTTAATACTCATGGTGACAATGGGGTATCGTATTGATTAACTTGATATATATTTTGGCACTCAACTCGCGGATTCCCGAGGTGACATTGGGGTAATGTATGCATAGGGGTTGATGCACGTTCTTGTCTTTGTTTCTCCGGTAAAAATCTTGGGGCACTCTTTGAAGTTCTTTGTGTTGGATTGAATATTATGAATCTGAGTTTGCTTTGGTGTTTTTAGTACGAACTCTTGGTTAGATCGATTGGAAAGAATAGCTTCATGTTATTTTAGTACGAACTCTAGGATAGATTGATTGGAAAGAATAGATTTGAGGTGGTTTCGTACCCTACAAACAATTCCGTCTTATGTTCTCCGCTAGATAGGATCTTTGGAGTGATTCTTCATTGCACGTTGAGGGACAGTTATATGATCCAATTATATTAGCATTGTTGAGAGATTGCACTAGTAAAAGTACGGACCCTAGGCCTTGTTTTCAAGCATTACAATACCGTTTTTGTGCCCGTTTACTATTTGCTACATTGCTGTTTTTATTTATTCAGATTATAAAAATATATTTCTACCATCAATATTACACTTTTATCACCATCTCTTCGCCAAACTAGTGCACCTATACAATTTGCCATTGTATTGGGTGTGTTGGGGACACAAGAGATTTCTTGTATTTGGTTGCAGGGTTGTTTGAGAGAGGCCATCTTCATCCTACACCTCCCACGGGTTGATAAACCTTAGGTCATCCACTTGAGGGAAAATCGCTACTGTCCTACAAAACTCCGCGCTTGGAGGCCCAACACGAGTCTACAAGAATAAAGTTGCGTAGTAGACATCAAGGAGCTTTACACACTAGTGGATAAGTGCGTTCGGATGGAGGAGGGAAGGAAGTTGCCCAGAGAGGAAGATTGCACTAATGTTGATTCAGAGGATGAGGATGAATCAACTAGTCAAAAGAAGAGCAAGATAAGGCAGTGATGACTGTTGAAGGTTCTGGTATGCCTAGTACCGACAAGAAGGCCAAAGCCAAGGACACCGGCAAGGAAGCTGCCATGTGTACTGACTGTCGGGAAGCCACTGCTGCCGAGAAAGTCGGGAAGGGTGATGGGCCGTACTTTAAGATTGTTACCAAGTTGAACAACTTGTCAAGAAACAGAGAGCAGAGTATGAGAAGCGTGATAAGGAAAAAGGTCAGAAAAAAGGCCAAGGTGGTGAAGCAAATTGCCCCAGCAAATCCTTTCGGAACCAAGGAAAGACCGCCAGGGGTCGAGAGAAGGAAACCTGTGATGATGAGAGTGATGGAGCATATGAAGAGGAGTCCAGTGAGCAGGTGTTTCAGAAGGCCACATACGCCCTGTGCATTGTCGGAGGTGCATCTCTGCACACTTTCTCACTGCCAGCTCAATCGGTGGGCGCGAGAAGTCAATGCCATGGAGCAAGCGCCAAAGGCCCGGAAGCCACTCAAAGGGTCCCGTACACCCATCATCTTGGATGAAGAGGACCATCCTGGCCGTACCACTGCGATAGGATGTTTGCCATCGTTGGTCTCTCCAGCAATCCACAACCTCAAGGTCACAAAGATGCTGGTGGACGGCGGGGCGGGGTTGAATCTGATTTCCCCGATAGTCATTAGCAAGCTTCAGATAGGAGAAGAAGAGCTAGAGGTTACCAGCACGTTTCAAGGATTTAATCCTGGCAAGAGCCGTCCTAAGGGAAATATCACGTTGCCGGTAACATTTGGGGGAGAACTAAACTACCATACTGAGAGGCTTGTGTTTGATGTGGTCGACCTCCCCTTGCCATACAATGGGATTCTTGGACGCCTGGCTCTGGCTAAGTTCATGGTGGCATCCCACTATGGATACAACACCTTGAAGATTCCTGGGCCGCTGGGAGTCATCACTATCCCGTCAAACGAGAAGGATGCAATCATTTGTGTGGACAAGATGTACCGGGATGCGGTCGCGGCAGATGCAGTGGCGGCTCCCGCCAAGGAAAGTAAAGGAAAGAAGAGAGACTGTAGGGACTCCACCAAAGAGTCCGGGAAGCGTGCCCCCACCAAGTGCACGACACCCATTGACGACAAGCCGGAGTGTTCTAATAGTAAGAGATCCAAGGTTGCTGCACCCCAAGTGAAGAAGGTCCCGGCAGGGCTGGCTGGCGTTGATGGTACCTTTACTATCAGTGCCACCCTCAATGAAAAATAGGAAAGCGCGCTCGTTTCCTTCCTGCAGGTGAATGCCGATGTGTTTGCCTGGAAACCATCTGATATCCCCGATGTTCCCAGGAAGGTAATCGAGCACCACCTTGCTGTCTCCCCACATGCCCTACCTGTCAAGAAGAAAGTCCGGAAGCAGGCCTTGGAGAGGCAGCAGTTTATTGCAGAAGAGATCATGAAACTTGAGGCAGCTAGTTTGGTCAGAGGAGTACTTCACCCCACGTGGTTGGCAAATCTAGTGGTAGTCTAGAAGGCTAACGGGAAGTGGAGGCTCTACATAGATTTCACAGATCTCAACAAGGCTTGCCCGAAAGACCCATTTCACTTGTCGTGCATCGACCAGATTATGGATTCCACTTCAGGTTGTGATTTGCTCTCCTTTCTGGACGCATACTCTGGGTATCACCACATCTCAAGTCCAAGGAAGATGAAGAGAAGACCATGTTCATCACTCCTTGTGGTACGTATTGCTATGTCTGCATGCCTTTCGGATTAAAGAGTTTTGGGTCTACTTTTGCATGGGCAATCCAGATTGGTTTTGAGCCACAGTTGCACAAAAACATAGAAGCCTATATGGATGATATTGTGGTCAAGACCAAGGACAAGGCCACCCTTATTCAGGATTTGGAAGAGACATTTGATAATCTACGCAAGATCAATTTGAAGCTCAACCCGAAGAAGTGTGTATTTGGTGTTCCCTTCGGCAAGCTGCTTGGTTTCTTTGTTTCCCATCGTAGGATTGAAGCCAACCCTGACAAGATCAAGGCCATTGAGCAGATCCAAGCGCCAAGGACAGTTAAGGATGTGAGGCGCCTGACAGGATGTGTTGTCGCGCTAAGAAGATTCATTTCCAAGTCTGTCGAGCGCGCCCTGCCGTTCTTCAAAATCTTGAAGAAGGCCAGCCCTATGAAGTTGACCCCAGAAGCAGATGCAGCCTTGCAAGAGTTGAAAGCTTATTTGTCCTATGTTCCTACCTTGGTTGCCCCCAAATCCCAGGAGCCGTTGTTGCTATACTTGGCGGCAACCAACCAAGTGGTCAGTGTGGCCCTGGTAGCACAATGGCAAGTGGATGAGGCAGAAAGTGAGAAGAGACTGGTAGGATCAGAGAAGGATCAGGACATCAATGAGCACGACATCAAGAGCAAACCCAAAGACACAGCAAGGAAGAAAGTGGTGCAGGGCCAGTGTACTTTGTCAGCTCCGTATTACAGGGGCCAGATCGAGGTACTTTGGCATGCAGAAGTTGATCTTTGGTCTCATCATGGCCTCAAGGAAACTTCGCCACTACTTCCAAGCCCATGAGATCACGGTTGTTACTCGCTTTCCGTTGCAAAGGATATTCTGAAACCCTGAGGCTACCGGTAGAATAGTGCTATGGGCTTTCGAGTTATCCAACTTTGGTTTGAAGTTTGAGAGCACATCAACTATTTAGAGTAGGGCATTGGAAGAGTTTATCACAGAATGGACGCCAACCCCTGATGAGGAGGTGATAGAGACAATTATCCCCGGCAAGGAATTGCCCCAGGAATGGATTATGTATTTTGATGGTGCTTTTTCCCTACAAGGTGCTGGAGCTGGTGTGCTTCTTGTCGCCCCCTTCGGGAGGACTTGAAGTACGTCGTCCAAATGCATTTTGCCCGAGAAGAAGCAACCAACAATAGAGCTGAGTATGAAAGGCTGCAAGCCAGGCTTAGTGTTGCAGCCTAATTGGGAATTAAGAAGTCGATCATTCAAGGAGATTCACAGCTTGTGGTGAGACAAGTCAACAAGGATTATCAAAGTCAATTGATGGAGGTATACATTGAGGAAGTGAGGAGATTGAAGGAGCGCTTTGACGGATTGCAAACAGAGCACGTACCTCGTGCGGAAAAACAGCATAGCTGATCATCTGTCAAAGTGTACTGCACAGAAGCTTCCTATCAAACCAGGAACTTTTGTTCTCCATCTCACACAACCCTCCGTATCCCCGGCAATAATGGCCCGGAAGAGGAGAAAGTTGGACAACGGAAAGCTTCCCCGGTAGAGCCGTCCGCTCCCGGCAGATTCCCTACCGGAAACAACTCCTCACAGCCTGGCGGACCACCCCCTCCAGCCGGGTCTATGAACCCCGTGAACGAGGCTGGTGCTCCCGCAGCAGAGGAGGTGCTGCTAGTCCTTGTTGCCGAGCCCCAGGCTCCCACTTGGGCAAGGCACATTGTCCAGTTCCTCCAAACCGGAGAGCTTCCCGGCGACCAAGATGAAGCTGAAAAAGTAGCCCAGAGGGCAGTATGTATCAGTTTGTCGATGACACTCTGTACAGAAGGAGGCCCAATGGTGTGAAATTGAAGTGTGTCTACTGGGAAGAAGGAAAGGAACCCCTGGCTGAGATTCACATAGGAATTCGCGGCTCCCACATTGGATCAAGGGCATTAGTTGGGAAAGCATTCCGGCAAGGATTCTGTTGGCCCACAGCCCTCCAAGATGCGGTCGAGCTAGTCACGATATGTGAAGCCTGTTAGTTCCATTCCAAGAAAACACACCTACCTGCCCAAGCTCTTCAAATAATCCCTCTATCATGTCCATATTTGGTCTGGGGGCTCGATATCCTCAGCCCCTTCCCCCGAGCAATCGGGGGCTTTGAATTCTTGTTCGTTGCCATTGACAAGTTTACAAAGTGGCCGGAAGTGACTGCCGTGAGAAAGGTGACTACTCAGTCAGCTATCAAGTTCATGAAAGAATTGGTGTGTCATTTTGGAGTTCTAGCAAGGATCATCACCGACAATGTCACCCAGTTCACGAGCCACACCTTCATGCAATATGTCCATTCCCTCAGATGCAAGATCTCATTCACCTCTGTGGCACCCCCTGAAGCAATGGACAAGCTGAGAGGGCGAACGCTGAACTGCAACGTGGACTCAAGACAAGAACTTTTGATACACTACAGAAGCATGGCAGGCAGTGGATCGAGGAGCCGCCGGTAGTTCTCTGGTCCCTCAGAACGACACCAAACCGAGCTACCGGGCAAACTCCCTTCTCCCTGGTATACGGGGCAGAAGAAGTTATCCCCGCGGAACTCATTTATGGGTCGCCTCGAGTGCTTGCCTACAATGAAGTAGCACAAGATCAGCATCGGCGTGACGATGCTGTGCTACTCGAGGAGTACACTGGTGTGCGTCGGTCCTAAACAAACGGGTTTTAACCCCTTTCCACGACGACATTTGGAACCGTCGCCAAGTGAGTGTGGGTGATAGGGGGGTCCTTCTCACATGACCCAGAAACTGTCGGGGATATGCCCTCCTGGCAGGCACGCTCGGAAAAATGAGAACGTGTGCGACCGGCGAGCGCTCAAATATGGAAATACATATAGGAGAGCTAAAAAATACACTTATACGGCGAAATTGTTTCCGGTCGCAAGTACATCCCACACAGTCAGTCCCTGCTAAACGTTTATGTTCATATGTACATCCCACACAGTCTCTCCAAAGAAAATGTTTCCATTCACAGGTACATCACACACAATTTTTCCCGTTAAATCGTTTGCGTTATTGAATGTATCACACACGGTCCATAGAAGAAACTATGTGGCGAAGGCTATCCATCACACACAATTTTTATGTGGTAAATGTTTGCGCAAGGTGGCCTAACACAAACAGCTTTCAAGACGTGTGTGATTGTTCATTGATCCAACACGGTTTATTCCTAGAAACTGTGTGCGTTGCCTGAGGTCATCGCCCACTGTATTTTTTCAACAACCATTTGGAATAGCAAAACCCAATTAGTAGGCTAATGCGCCATTAGGAGGCTAATTATCTGATTATCCATAATTCATTTATTGATCTAATTGACATTTCATATTAAGAACACAATATATTTCATTTCCATATTAAGGAAGCATAATTTCATAATTGAAATACATCAGAGTACAACATGATATAGCTTCAACACTCAGCTACCCCATTACACAACTGCACCAGCAGCAAGTTCCACATGCAACATGTAGAATCTTTTGAAATTAGCATCATAGACGGTATATAGAAAGATGCATCTCATCTGGAAAACTGCTGAAGCGGAAGGCAAATATTGAGTATTCATTCATGTTGAAGGTCTTTGCAACTTTAGGCCAGTGCATGTGGATGATTGACCGTCCGTCCTTCGTCCTCTTCAGGAACACTTCAATATTGAACCGTGGGTGTTGTATGAGTACCTTCCTCGCCTCCTGACCATAGAGGTGGTTTGAGAGGTAATCATCCGTGAACTGCTTTGGAAAGGCCTGAAAACAAGGATGTGCATAAATATCTTCTCTATATTGGAAATGGGGCAAATGAATAAAAAAGGCAAGGTATAATAGTTAGTACCATCTTGTAGTGAACCGATGTCTTCTTCATTGTGCAGACAAAGATCTTGTTGTTTTTGTCGCTAATTTCTTTATCCTAACAATCTTTCTGAGTTTCTTGATTTGATGGATATTCATGGATAACTCATTTCCCCATATGCAACAAGGGTCGAACAGTGGGTCAAAACCTCTGACAGCAGGACCTACATGCGCAAGACCAAACTGTTAAAAACCAAGATATTAGAATGGTTCCCGCAATTGCACAATAATGTGCTATTAGAGAACGGACCATGCACGTGCTAACCTCAATTGTAAAACTCACTGCTTCCCATTGTTTCCCTGCAACACATATAAGGTAGTTAGTCATCAGGTTAAGTAAGGGTTCACATGCTATAAGTAAAATACGTTGATGAAATAAGCACATTGCAGATTCATCAGATTAATTCAAGCCACACGGAAAACCCTTTTACCCAAACCAAGCATGATTAAGAACTAGGAAATATAGCACTTGTATATGTTTCTCATGTATTAAGTGTAGCCAAATTCGATTTATTCCTCACATGCACAACAATACAAAATTCTACCCATGACAATTGGACATCGCATTGCAGAATTGAACCAAGCAGTTAACTAAACACCACAACAAATGAACCAAACATTAACTAAGCACCACATTGCACAATATAACATACTCCTAATAGAAGATTAGAAAGATAACCAAACAGTTAACTACAACCAATTGTAGCAACTGTATTTGTTTCTCATGTATTTACTATAGCCAAATTCAATTTATTCCTCACATGGTATACAATAACAGAATGCACCCACAACTATTGAAGATCGCATTGCAGAATTGAAAAAACAATTAACTAAACACCACTACACAAATGAACCAAACATTAACTGAGCACCGCATTGCACAATGTATAACCAAACCAACCATGCTTGACAAGTTGGAAGTATAGCAATTGTATTCATTTCTCATGTATTTTGTAAAGATAAATTCGATTTATTTCTCACATGGAAGACAATACAAAATTGCATCCTGAAGAATTGAACATCACATTTGCCGAATTGAACCAAACAGTTAACTGAAGACGATAACTAATTAACAAAACACTTAATAAGTGAGCACCACATGGCACAACATATAGAACATATACACTAGAGCACCAGATTGCACGGTAAAATTAGATAGCATAATTCACTACAATTTGTGAAGGAAAGGCAGGAGCAGCACACGCAATGGGTAAATCGAGCATGCTTAATTGGCGTAGCTAGCAAATGGCAAGGTGCTCCTCCAAGATCTGGGGGTCGACACGAATGGCAACCATTGCGACCTCATCCACACGTGCATCCGCGATTTGCTTCTCCGCTGCCAAATGCTCCTTGAGATCCTGGCTATACTGCGTGCACCATGGCTTAGGGCAGCACTTATTTGGTGGAGGGTCGGTGATTTCGGTGGAAGGTGTCACGCTCGCGTTGGTGGTCGGGGCATGTGGGATGTGGAAGGAGGAGGAGGATGGGGGTCGGATGTGGATTACCTGCCTGGATAGATGAGGCCGAGCAGCGTGAAGGAGGGTCGCCGATGAGGAGGCGACGCCGTAAGCAAGGAGTGAAGGTTTCAACTTGGAAAGGAAGGAAGAAAGAGGGGAAATGTGGCTTTTGGTAAGGGAGAGGGGCGGGGAGGTAGATATTTCCGCGGAAGCCAAAAATTTGGAATCGCTTTAGCAAAAAAGCTGGCGCACAAAGTGTCATCAAACACGGTCCCTTATTCAGAACTGTGTACGATATGTGGACATCACAAATGATTCAAAGAGCTTCACCCGTGTGTGATGAGTTTGAATATCAAAAGTTTTGGTTCGAATTTCCATGGTTACAGTGGTCATCCACGTCATTGCATAATGTGGGTACACAAAGGAGACTACAGAACACCTACACTTCTTAATCGAGCAAGTTCAGCAATTAAACAAAGATAGCTGACCTAAACATTACTCTCACAAATTAAAGACCAGCGCTCTTAATTAAACAAAACAAAGAGTACTACTACGGCTGGTGCTCGTCGATCTCTGCCGCCGCCTCCATGTCCAGCTCGCGCCGGACGGTCTCCTGAGGAAGGGGTTCCATGGCATCCATCGCACCATACTCGGCAAGCATCTCGCCATCCGCGTCCACCATCTCTTTGGAAAAGGCCACCATGAGCTAGGCGTGGGCGGATGCGATCTGGGCTTGGACGGGCTCCATCATCGCAAGGTATGTGGCGGAGGAATGGACCGCTGCTCAAACGCTCTCGGCGATTGCCAGCTCTTCCGCCGTGGGTTGCCGACCGTTGTCGGAGAATCTTTGTTCGATTTGTGCGGTGACTGACAGGAGCTGGGCATTGGCGGCCTCGACATGGTCATGGGCGGCCTCCATCAGGGCTAAGGCCGCCGCTGTGGAACGGACAGCTGCGGTGCCGCTCTGGCTAGTTGCTATCCCTGAGGCAGATGTTGCTGTCGCCAGAGAAGCAACAACGGCCGTTTGGGCTACCTTTGCCGTCAGGTCGCAGATTGCGGCCGCGCACATGCACCTTGTTAGCACGCGGATGGTGACTGCGGCCGCGCTCTCGTCGGAGTGGGCTACCGAAGTTGCCCTCATGACGCGGGTCCACGTGCCCATCTTTCAGCGGCAACGATTGAACAGTGAAATGATATTTGGGGAGCGAGCTAGTGTGCTTGAGACGCCAGCTGTGGACTATAGCCGATGCACCATCTTGCGTAAGCCATAGGCGTACTATACACCGACAGTGCTCCAGGATATTTTGTGATGCATCTCTCATGGTTGCTGATAATAAACTGTGTGCAATCTACTTGATTTTTCATCTTTATTTGAATTACATAATGGAGTCACTGCGGCAATGGACGGTGTTTGAATTGCTAGAGCTTTTATCTAGAGTGAACATGCAACTATATGTGTGTCGTAATAGAATTGGAATTATTCAGGGTTCATTTGAACATTTTATACATTAAATTGGTTTTCTAGCCATTTCAGGTGCATAATTCAAATTTGAACTACATGCACATGCTCCAGTGCATATAAATTGGTTGAAAAATCAAATCTGTGTCCTTGGGTGCATGCTTAGGTCCCATGCAAGAAATGAGAATAAATTTCAAACACCAGGGCACCGTTGATTGCCAGCAAAACATTGAGATGCCTGGTTTTTTCATTCTAGTAAAACCAAAACCCGTCTGAAATTCATGAAACTTGGCATGCTATCATGGAGCGGCATCAACATGCCGTGGTAAAAAATTTGTCCCATTTGGGGCAGGTTTGGGTATATGCTTCTCATTAACCGGAGCTTCTCACAACAAGCATGATGGTTTTCGGTAGGGAAGGTCCCACCTTTGGGGACCAAACGATAACCATTGCCTCTTATTGCTTTCAATTTTTTTCTCGTGTCAACATAGGACAACAGGAGTGTTGTGTGAATTTTTGTGATTTTTCAGGGTTCGTTTGGACATTTTTATGCATTAACTGAGTTGTCAATGCATTTGTGTGCATAATTCAAATTTGAACTACATGCACATGCTCCAGTGCATATAAATTGGTTGAAAAATCAAATCTGTGTCCTCAGGTGCATGCTTAGGTCCCATGCAAGAAATGGGAATGAATTTCAAACACCAGGGCACTGTTGATTGCCGACAAAACACTGAGATGCCTGGTTTTTAAATTCTAGTAAATCCAAAACCAGTCTAAAATTCGTGAAACTTGGCATGCTATCATGGAGCGGCATCAACATGCCGTGGTAAATTTTTTGTCCCATTTGGGGCAGGTTTGGGTATATGCTTCTCACAAACCGGAGCTTGTCACAACAAGCATGATGGTTTTCGGTAGGGAACGTCCCACCTTTGGGTACGAAACGATATCCATTACCTCTTATTGCTTTCAAATTTTGTTCCCGTGTCAACATAGAACTAGAGCGCTGTTGTGTGAATTTTTGTGATTTTTCGGTGTTCGTTTGGACATTTTTATGCATTAACTGAGTTTTCAATGCATTTATGTGCATAATTCAAATTTGAACTACATGCACATGCTCCAATGCATATAGATTGGTTGAAAAATCAAATATGTGTCCTCAGATGCATGCTTAGGTCCCATGCAAGAAATGGGAATGAATTTCAAACACCAGGGCACTGTTGATTGCCGACAAAACACTGAGATGCCTGGTTTTTAAATTCTAGTAAATCCAAAACCAATCTAAAATTCGTGAAACTTGGCATGCTATCATGGAGCGGCATCAACATGCCGTGGTAAATTTTTTGTCCCATTTGGGGCAGGTTAGGGTATATGCTTCTCACAAACCGGAGCTTCTCACAACAAGCATGATGGTTTTCGGTAGGGAACGTCCCACCTTTGGGTATGAAATTATATCCGTTACCTCTTATTGCTTTCAAATTTTTTTCTCGTGTCAACATAGAACAAGAGGACTGTTGTGTGATTTTTTGTGATTTTTTGGGGTTCGTTTGGACTTTTTTCTGCGTTAAATAAGTTTTCAATCCATTTATGTGCATAATTCATATTTGAACTACATGCACATGCGCTAGTGCATATAAATTGGTTGAAAAATCAAATATGTGTCCTTGGGTGCATGCTTAGGTCCCATGCAAGAAATGAGAATGAATTTCAAACACCGGGGCACTGTTGATTGCCGGCAAAACATTGAGATGCATGTTTTTTATATTCTAGTAAATCCGAAACTCGTTTGAAATTCATGAAACTTGGTATGCTATCATGGAATGGCACACGGCATGCTATGGTATTTTCCGTGTCCATTTTGAGAGAAGGCGCACTCGAAAAATGACAGCCAACAAAGGCATTTTGAAAAAATAGCTACCACTTCAATATCTCAAACGTTTGTATAATTCAAACCATGTGCCTTCTGTTAACCATTCATGTGATGCCATGTGTCTTGGTTTTAATGGTTGTAGGAGGTGCCGTGCGGACAGCTGCTTGACCTTGACTGAACGGGAGGCGTGCGAGCACCGTCCGGTGTGCAGGCTTACCGAGAGACGTGCAAGCTGTCCGCGAATGCACATGCTCACTGGGAAGCGTGCGAGCTGCATGCTACGCAGGCTCACTGGGAAGCGAGCCATTTGACTTCCATGGCCACCCTCCTTGCTCACATCCTCTCCACTAATGGCACCCAAGCCGCAATTTAATTCGATTTTTAAATATAAAACAATCATCGCAAACATTTTAGGTAGAACACTCATGAGAGCAGCGCAGGATTTGTGCATCCCTTCAACACAAACGGTTGTTTTGGATGACCCGTGTGCAACCACGTACAAACAATTTGGTAAGATTTGTCAATCCTTGTAACACTGCGATTTGTCAAAATATGATGCTAAAAATCACTAGCACTATCTAATTTTTGCAACTATAATTTAGTAATTAAGCATAGATTTCATTCATAGATTAAGAAGTCCTTCTTAGTTTATACAAATAGTTCAAATCGACAGCTGAACCGACCAAACTTTTCCCCAATTGTTGCCAACCACGTACTGAAATAGCTATCCCAACTATATATACTAGCTAATTTTAAGTACATTGTACAGTTCCACCACATCTATTGTCAGATGAACTGAACAAAATAGCCCCTAAATACTACTACTACTACTACTGCAGAGGGGCTTTGTACTACTTCCGGCTGCCTCTCCTCTGTCGAGCGCGCTCAGTAAGAGGTGGAGGAGGAGCCTACCGACGAGCTGGGAAACCGCAATACGGTGCCTGCCGCTGTTGCAGCTTCAGCGACGCTCACCTCGAACGCCCTCTGCTGCTCCAGACGACCCCGAAGCGGTGGTTCTCCTCATAGTTCTCCTGATTCCTCACCTCTAAGGAGGCGTGTGCCACGGTTAGGGCGGCGGTAAGGCTCACTCCTCCTCCTCCCTTAGGAACTTGGTGTAGCGCGCAAGGTCGCTGATGCACATGCGGGCATCCACCTCCGCCTCCCGCCTTCGGGCGGCGGTGGCGGAGCAGGTGATGACCCCGGTGGTCAACGGTGGGCTGGCGGCCACGTTGGCCGACGACGGGGTGGCGGCCACGTCCACCACCACCCGCCTTCGGGCCGCGGTGGCGGAGTGGGTGATGGCCACAGTGGCCGGCAGTGGGGTGGAGGCCATGAGGGCCACCTCTCGTGTTCGGGCCGTGGTGGCAGAGCGCGCGATGGCCCTGGCTTTCGCTGGTGATGTGGTGGCAACGGCGGCCGGCAACAACTACCGATGGGCACCGGCGACGGAGCGTGTGGTGGGTGTTCCGTGCACACCCAATAGGGACGCCACGCGCACTACAAGATGTCGGGGACTGCGCCGACACCGCGGTGTAGCCTCCCAGTTGGAGCTGTCCTCTAATGACGATAGAGTGGATGAGCGATGACGACGAACCAGTTCCATTGGTGATTGTGGGAGAAGCAGACGAGATAAGCTACAGGGAGGGAGGGGAAAATGCAACGCGGGACTCGCCGGCCGTGAGGGTTTATCTAGCAGGCCGGTAAGCATTGGGATTTTGGGGGATATCACCGAATCGGGCGGGAAGCTTGTGCATAAACCTGCGAGGTTGGGTGGGAACGGGCTCACCGATGATTCATTGGCGCCATCGTTTGGCCAAAAGAACACCCCGCGCGCTGCGCAAGCTTGCACTGTAAGCCGTCTGCGGCAACGGGGGGACAAGACATGCGCGAGGAGGACCAAAGTTCACGTACACATACGATTAATAAAAAAATGTTTGCGATTTAATTACCTACTATACCACTGTCCTAGTTTATAAGTATGATTTAACTAATAAACTATGAATGCATGTCGCCAAAGATTATACAGTTGGATTTGTATTTGAACATAGTTTCCAATTATATAATTTTTAAAACATGCATCAACATTTTGGTGGTTAAATTTGAGGGCAAAGTATGGTACAAAATATAAAGGAGACTATGGACTAGATGGAGGTGGTAGCACACGGCCGCTCTCTACGCAGCGACGCAACTGTCGGCCGGCTTGTAGGCGACCATTTCCTGCCTGTTCAACTGCTCTATGCGTGTGGTTGCTTGCGATTCAGGCGGCCGCGGCGCGCTCTGCTCGCGTCCCGCCGCACGCGCTCTACTCTCGCGTCCCTCCGGGTGCTTTGCCCTCGTCCCACCACGCGCGCTGCCAGTGTTTGGGGCCGGCGCACGATCACGCACGTTCGTGTGCAAGTGGTTGCGCCGAGCGTGGCGCGACGATGAAGTTACCCGCTTCAAAAAATGCCATGCGGACGCACCGAGATTCCACCACAAGGTCTGGGGCAATGACAAAAACAAACTGAACTCCCTGGTTGGCCTCGCCTCGGCCATCATCGACCCCTACTAGATGAAGAATGAGAGCAATAAGGACAGGAACACCTGGCATAGTGTGTGGCATAAGAGACTGGATGAACAACATGTCAAGTACACGGCCATGGATGCGTACACAAGCTACGAGATGTACAGGAAGATCGTTGACATGAGGAACTGTCTTCTTCCTGACCCAGACAAGGGATCGAGCCACATAGTAGTGGCGGGAGCGTCACAAGAAGTAGATGACTAGACGATCGTTTCTCCTCCTTTAGAATGCACACAATTGTTTATTGAGGTGTGTGCGAATGATCTGTATAGTCACTTATGTAATTGGATGTTTATTTCAGTTATATATATATATACGTACACACACACATGTTAATCTATTATAGACGGAGCAAATCACACGGCTTATTAGCAATAATCGTCTGTGTTATTATTGGTCTTTGCACACATTTCTGATTACGGACCTGCTTGCCGCGTATCACACACACGTTGATCTTGCTGACTATTTCTTTTGTGTGGCCTAATCACAAACAGTTCATCTGAGTGAACGGTATGCTCTATATCGCACACGCCTTCATTAGGCTGCTCGTTTCTTTTGTTCCTCCTCATCACAAACAGTTCATTGAGCTGAACCGTATGCCCTACATCACACACGCAACTAAAATCCAAACCGTGTTTGATAGCTCCGCCATCGCAAACGCTTTGCACCTTTTTTGACGGTTCTTCTACACCACCATTTGCAATTATGGCATCGCACACAGTTTCATCGAAGGGTCTCTGATCATAGTGTCATGTTTGGACCATCCTCCAGTAGTGGAACCGTCTCCGGGCTGCTACGCGTGCTGCACGCTACCAGCAAGCCCTGCGTCGCTATCATCGCCGCAGGGTTCATGCCCAGTGTTTTGAGGAAGGTGACCTTGTCCTTAGGCGTGTTCAGTCAGCCAAGGGTATACACAAGTTGTCACCGAAGTGGGAAGGCCCTTACTGGGTAGTACGAGTAACCAGACCTGGCGCAGTCCATCTGGAGTCCGGAGATGGCACTCAGTTGCAAAACTCATGGAAATTGAGCATCTCCATAAGTTCTACTTGTAAGGCATGGCTGTCGGGCCTTGCCCAGTAGCCACCCTTTTGTATAGGCCTTTCCCCAGCTGCATGTAACCCCTTGTACAAAGCTGGAGTGATGACCACATGCAAGAGAAAATAAAGAAGCATTGTGGGGGCCCCCGACCGAGATTGCATGCATGAATGAGCATTCCAAGATCACTGCATAAGCATTTCATGAGCATTTGCATATGCATATAGATAGGATCGCATTCTGCATTCATTCTCATCTTCATGAAGTTGCAGGTTCCTGTCGTGGTCTTGGCTTCGACAAAGATTTGAGAAGATTTCCCGGCACTACGGTCCCCGGCGAGCCAAGCAGATAAGTTCTACCTCCTGCCTGTTAGTGTTCTGTAAGCTATACTTGTGCATTAGGAAGCCTCGCCACGCTTTTGAGACTTAGGTGCTCCCGTCCATGACTCAAGCGTTGCTTCGGTCTGGTTGGTCGCAGTGGCCTTTGGTAAAAAGAAGTTGGCGGGGGGCTGGTCCCTCTGTCTGTTGCCCGCCAGACGAAGTTCTCCGGCAGACGAAGAGGGTACCGACATGATAGCCTGTCAGGAAAAAACTCGTTTATTTATATTAAAGAGGCATCGCACCTCCGCATGGACATACACATGCACGGGTTCCTGGCAGGGCTCATCTTTTTCATTAAAATGCTACTACAAGTACAAGCATTATAGAACACAAACATGGGATGGAGAAATTACATTATTTGAGTTAAAATTTGGTAAGAGCCGACTGTTGACACACAAGTATAGGGGATCTATCATAGTCCTTTCGATAAGTAAGACTGTCGAACCCGATGAGGAGCAGAAGGAAATGACAAGAAGTTTTCAGTAAGGTATTCTCTGCAAGCACTGAAATTATCGATAACATATAGTTTTGTGATAAGGTAATTCGTAAGGGGTAACAAGTAACAAAAGTAAACAAGGTGCAGCAAGGTGGCCCAATCCTTTTTGTAGCAAAGGACAAGCCAGGACAAACTCTTATATAAAGGAAAGAGCTTCCGAGGACTCATGGGAATTATGGTCAAGCTAGTTTTCGTCATGCTCATATGATTCGCGTTCGTTACTTTGATAATTTAATATGTGGGAGGACCGGTGCTTGGGTACTGCCCTTCCTTGGACAAGCAGCCCACTTATGCTTAACCCCCCTCACAAGCATCCGCAACTATGAAAGAAGAATTAAGGTAAACCTAACCACAACATGAAACATATGGATCCAAATCAGCCTCTTACAAAGCAACGCATAAACTAGGGTTTAAGCTTCTGTCACTCTAGCAACCCATCACCTACTTATTACTTCCTAATGCCTTCCCCTAGGCCCAAACAATGGTGAAGTTTCATGTAGTCGACATTCACATGACACCACTAGAGTAAAGACAACATACATCTCATCAAAATATAGAACGAATACCAAATTCACATGACTACTAATAGCAAGACTTCTCCCATGTCCTCAGGAACAATCGTAACTACTCACAAATCATATTCACGTTCAAAATCAGAGGGGTATTAATATGCATAAAGGATCTAAACATATAATCTTCCACCGAATAAACCAACTAGCATCAAATACAAGGAGTAATCAACACTACTAGCAACCCACAGGTACCAATCTGAGGTTTTGAGACAAAGATCGGATACAAGAGATGAACTACAGTTTGGGAGGAGATGGTGCTGGTGAAGATGTTGATGGAGATTGACCCCCTCCCGATAAGAGGATCAATGGTGATGATTTCCCACTCCCGGAGGGATGTTTCCTCGGCAGAACAACTCCGCCAGAACACTATATTGGTTCCACCAAGGTTCCACCTCGAGATGGCGATGCTTCGTCCCGAAAGCTTCCTTCTGATTTTTTCAGGGCAAAAGACACCTTATACTAGAAGATGGGAATCAGAGGCCTGCCAGGTGGCCCACAAGGCAGGGGGCACGCCAGGGGGGTAGAGCACGTCCCCCACCCTCGTGGACGGTAACTGGCCCCCCTCTAGCGATTTGTTCGCCCAATATTTTTAATATATTCCAAAACTGACTTTCATTGAGTTTCAGGACTTTTGGAGCTATGCAGAATAGGTCTCTAATATTTGCTCCTTTTCCAGCCCAGAATTCCAGCTGCCGGCATTCTCCCTCTTCATGTAAACCTTGTAAAATAAGAGAGAAAAGGCATAAGTATTGTGACATAATGTGTAATAACATCCCATAATGCAATAAATATCGATATAAAAGCATGATGCAAAATGGACGTATCAACCTCGCTTGTCCTCAAGCGGAAGCCGATATCGAAAAATATGTCCACATGTTTAGAGATTGAGGTGTGGATAAAATAAAATACGGACATGAGGGCATCATGATCATTCCTAGAATAGCAACATATATATATACATATATAGTCATATGGTTTCTTATGCTAAAGTAACAATCTATTCACAATGTAAAGTATGAATCAGAAACTTCATTGAAAACTAGCAAACTATAATCTCAGTCACTGAAGCAACTGCAATTTATCATAACATCGGAAAGAGTTAATATAAGAGCTTTTTAGAAAGTCCACATACTCAACTATCATTTAGTCTTTCACAATTGCTAACACTCACGCAATACTTATGGGTATGAAGTTTTAATTGGGCATAGAGAAAGATAGGGGCTTATAGTTTTGCCTCCCAACCTTTTACCTCAATGGTAATGTCAACAATAATGCTTCATGAAAACCCACGTCCAATTAGCTATATATATCAGGATCTTTCGAACACATAGTGCTTGCTAAAGGATAAAATGTAAAAACGAAAGGTGAAGATCACCATGACTCTTGTATAAGGTTGAGGACAAAAATAAAAGATAGGCCCTTCGTAGAGGGATGCAGAGGTTTTCATGAGCTCTTATGGTTGGATGCACAAAATCTTAATGCAAAAGAACGTCACTTTATATTGCCACTTGTGATAGGGACCTTTATTATGCAGTCCATCACTTTTATTTCTTCCATATCACAAGCTCGTATAAAGCTTATTTTCTCCACACTAATAGATCATACATATTTAGCGAGCATTTTTCATTGCTTGCAACAATGACAACTTACTTGAAGGATCTTACTCAATCCATAGGTAGATATGGTGGAATCTCATGGAAAAACTAGGTTTAAGGATATTTGGAAGCACGAGTAGTATCTCTACTTGGTGCAAAGAGTTTGGCTAGCATGAGGGGGAAAGGCAAGCTCAACATGTTATATGATCCATGACAATATAATTTATTTTGGATATAAGAGAACATAACCCATTACGTTGTCTTCCTTGTCCAACATCAAATTTTTAGCATGTCATATTTTAATGAGTGCTCACAATCATAAAAGATGTCGAAGATAGTATATTTATATGTGAAAACCTGTCCTTCTTTATTACTTCCTATTAATTGCAATCATTACCAAAACTATGTTTGTAAGCTCTCAACAACTTTTATTCATCATACTCTTTATATGTGAAGTCATTACTTTCCATAAGATCAATATGATCTCTTTATTTCTTTTTGTTATTTTTTATTCCCTCAATATCATAGCAAGATAACTAAGCCCTCGACTCAAGACTAAAATTTATTATATATAGCTCACAGTCTCGATTACATAGATAAGGATCAACACAAAAAACTCAAATCTAGATCATACTAAACTTTATTCTACTAGATCAAGATATAACCAAAATTATCGAACTAGGAAAAACGGTAAAGATAGAAGTGTGATGGTGATACGATACCGGGGCACTCCCCAAAGCTTGGCAGTTGCCAAGGGGAGTGCCCATACCCATGTATTTATGTCTCTTTCTTCAGCGGTGGTGATGATGGAGTTGTTGATGATGTAGGCTTGTCGTCCATCTTCCAAGGCATAGGCTCACCATTATAGAAGGATGATCGAGTCTCTAGGATCCACAAATCTGCAGCCAAACTCATCCTCTTGAATCTATATTCATACTCACAGTTTTGGTTTTGCAGGTCATAGATCTGGGCTTGGAGGTGCTCGATTTTCTCGTGAAGCTTGAGGATGGTCTTCCCAATGTTCTTGGCATCCAACATGTGGTTGTTGGTGAACTTCGCTATCATCATGTGGTTGGCATCGAGTCCGCGTTCCACCATCCCCTGGCACTTGAAAACTTGTTGCTCCATTGCTTTGAGTCTTGTCTCCACGCTTTCGTTCCTCCTTGGTCTCTCAACATCACGGATGTGCAGCACCCCCTCATGCATCTCAATGGTTTGAGGGTGTTGCAGCACCTCCGCGAGGTAGGGGTTAATGACCTTCTTGAAAAACTTGTCCTTGGGGGCGCTTGAAGACGTCATGGTGATCTAGATTTGTCAGAAAAACAGCTCGAAACAAAAACAGGAGATATTTGTGTGGTACGTTGGTCAAAACCTTCGGGAGATTATATAATGAATTTTTACTTACCAAAAGAAGTATCGTGCAAGAAACCGGAGTCTGGAGGGCACACGAGGTTCCCACGAGGCAGGAGGCGCGCCCAGGGGGGTAGGGCGCACCCTCCACCCTCGTGGATGCCTCGTGTCCTTTCCAGACTACTTCTTATATTCCTATTTTCTTAAATATTCCAAAACGGAGAAAATTGCTGTTAGAACTGTTTTGGATTCGGTTTACTTACCGTACCACATACCTATTCTTTTTCGGAGTCTGAAACGTTCTGGAAAGTGTCCCTTATGTACTCCTCCGGGGTTACGGTATTAATAACATTGGTTTCAACATTTATGGGATTACGTGAGATATAATGTTTGATTCTTTGACCATTCACCACCCTCGGATTTGTGCCTTCGAAGTTGTTGATTTTTATGGCACCGGAACGATAGACCTCCTCGATAACATAAGGACCTTCCCATTTAGAGAGGAGTTTTCCTGCAAAAAATCTTAAATGGGAATTTTATAACAAAACATAATCACATACATTAAACTCACGCTTGTGTATCCTTTTGTCATGCCATCTTTTAAATTTTTCTTTAAACAGTTTGGCATTCTCATAGGCCTGGGTTCTCCACTCATCATGTGAGCTAATGTCAACTCTTCTCACCGACAAGTTTGAAATCATAATTGTTTAATGGCCCAATATGCCTTATGTTCTAGTTCGAGAGGTAAGTGACATGCTTTTCCATAAACCATTTTATACGAAGACATACGCATAGGATTTTTATATGCAATTCTATAGGCCCATAATGCATCATCAAGTTTCTTGGACCAATTATTTCTAGATCTATTAATAGTCTTTTGCAAAATTAATTTAAGCTCTCTATTACCTAGTTCTACTTGAAACTAGACTGTGGGTGGTAAGGAGATGCAATTCTATGATTAACATCATACTTAGCAAGCATTTTACGAAAAGCACCATGAATAAAATGTGAACCACCATTAGTCATTAAGTATCTAGGGACTCCAAACCTCGGAAAAATAACTTCTTTAAGCATATTAATAGAGGTGTTATGATCAGCACTACTAGTTGGAATAGCTTCTACCCACTTAGTAACTTAATCAACATCAACTAAAATATGTGTATACCCATTAGAGGAAGGAAACAGTCCCATATAATCAAAGCCCCAAACATCAAATCGTTCAATAACAAGTGAATAGTTCATATGCATTTCTTGATGTCTACTAATATTACCAATTCTTTGACATTCATCACAAGACAAGACAAACTTGCAGGCATCATTGAAAAGAGTAGGCCAATAAAAACCGGATTGAAATACCTTATGTGCAGTTCTATCTCCAGCGTGGTGTCCTCCATAAGCCTCGGAGTGACACTTGCGTAGGATCTGTTCCTGTTCATGCTCAGGTACACAACGTCTAATAACACCATCTACTCCTTCTTTATAAAGGTGTCGGTCATCCCAGAAGTAATGTCTTAAATCATAGAAAAACTTTTTCTTTCGCTGGTATGTGAAACTAGGTGGTATAAATTTAGCAACAATGTAATTAGCATAATCAGCATACCATGGAGCAGTACAAGAAGCATTTATGATAGCTAATTGTTCATCAGGAAAGCTATCATCTATAGGTAGTGGGTCATAAAGAATATTCTCTAACCTAGACAAGTTTTCTGCAACGGAGTTCTCAGCTCCCTTTCTATCAATAATATGCAAATCAAATTCTTGTAGCAAGAGAACCCATCTAATAAGTCTAGGTTTAGCATCTTTATTTTCCATATAGTATTTAATAGCAACATGATCAGTGTGAACAGTAACTTTAGAATCAACAATATAAGGTCTGAACTTATCACAAGCAAATACAACTGCTAAAAATTCTTTTTCAGTAGTAGCATAATTTCGATGGGCACTGTCTAGAGTTTTACTAGCATATTGGATAACTTTTAATTTCTTATCAACTCTTTGTCCTAGAACAACACCTACAACATAATCACTAGCATCACATATAAGTTCAAAGGGTAAATTCCAATCAGGTGGCTGAACAATAGGTGCAGAAATCAAGGCTTTCTTAAGTATTTGAAATGCTTCTAAAGAATCATCACCAAAGACAAAAGGAACATCTTTTTGTAAGAGATTAGTCAGAGGCCTAGAAATTTTTGGAATGTCTTTAATGAACCTCCTATAAAAACCGGCATGACCAAGTAAACTTCTTATACCTTTAATGTCCTTAGGACACGACATCTTTTCAATAGCATCAACTTTAGCTTTATCAACTTCAATACCTCTTTCAAAAACTTTGTGCCCCAAGACTGATGTGACATCATCTTCGGAGAAGAGGGTGTTCAAGGGGAGGTCCGATCTTCACGGCGTAGGATTGATAAACCGACGGGGATAACTAGCTGCATGCAGCCGGAAAATGGAAACTAAGAGAGTATGACCCGACGAGGAGGAGGCTCACCAAAGCTTGCAATCCGAACACTCGCCGATCCACAACCCGCAATACTACCCCACGCAACCATGCTCAAGTCATGGAGCATAGGATAGGTGCAATCCACAAGGGAAACCATGAACTCTAACCCACACAACACGATCTAGTCGTGGAGCATGAATTAGGAGCAATTTCTCGAATCACGAGAATAAGGGTAACAAGAGCTCTCCAATCTCAGGAGGAGTCTATGTCTTTGGTCATTGATAGAAATGGCAAAAGTCCCCAACGAAGGGAAGACCTAACCTATTTATAATAGGGACAATCCCCCCTGGATAGTTGTGAAAGAGAAGTAGCTTCTGGAACCAGCTTGGGTGTGAAAGGGAACAAACTTTGTTTGACTAAATGGCTTCAAGACTTAATGAGGTAGCTTCTGGAATACTCTCGTTGGAGGTTGTTGGCAGTTCTCGACCAAACATTGTTCACTGGAGTCGAACAATGTTTCCTTCAGTAGCAAACTCAAGTTGTGGGAACCTTTTGCAAGTTGGAATTTTCAAACTCGTACAAAACATTGTTTCGTCCGAATCAGAACAATGTTTCTTCAACAGACAACTCATTCTTCATGAATTCCTAACTTTGTTCCTTCGCCATAAAACATTGTTTTGCACGAACTAAAATGTGTTTGGCCTTCTTTGATATCGCACCTGAGTTCAACCAACAACAAAGGAGGTGAAGGCACAACCATGTTTTCAAGGTTAAATGATATAGTTAAGTTAGCGTTCACCTGATCATGTATTTGCATTGCGCGGCTTCTCGTGATTGGACCGTTGATGATTGGTGGTGTGTTTCCCATGGTTGAGATGTCCTCACCATACTCCCCCTCTTAAGAAGGAGTCGTTCTCAACTCTAAAGGTCCAAAGTATGGGGAAAGATCGGAGACATTGAAGGTCGGGCTAACACCATATTCTTCTGGAAGATCGATCTTGTAAGCATTGTCGTTGATCCTTTCGAGCACCGCAAATGGTCCATCACCGCATGGCTACAATTTGCACTTGCATTGCTCAGGAAAAAAGTCCTTCCGAAGGAGTACCCATACCAAATCGCCTTGCTCGAACACCAGCTTTTTCCTGGTCTTGTTTACCCGCTTCGTATATTGTTCAGTCATTTTCTCAATGTTCTCCTTTGCTTGGGCATGAAGTTTCTTGATGAAATCAGCACGCTTACTTGCATCAAGTGTAACACCCAAAATGCGGCTATATCTCCCACGTGTCAGGGCACGACTTAGAGGCTTAGCCGCATGGTAGTTTTTTCACAAGAGGGGTAATCTTCACACAGTCCCATGTACTAAATAAGGAAGGGATAAAGAGTTGGCTTACAATCGCCACTTCACACAATACATAAATAATTCATACATCATCCATATACACTCAAAGACCGACTACGGTCAAATCCAACAAAAAAGGAAGATAAACCCCAAATGCTAGATCCCCAATCGTCCAAACTGGGCTCCACTACTAATCATCAGGAAATGAAACGTAGTAACGAGCCAGATCCTCGTCGAAATCCCACTTTACTTCGGTAGCATCACCTGCACTGGTATCATTGTAACTTGTAACTGTTTGGAAATATCCATGAGTCACGAGGACTCAACAATCTCACACCCGCGAGATCAAGACTATTTAAGCTTATGGGTAGGGAAAGTAAGGAGGTGGAGCTGCAGCAAGCACTAAGCATATATGGTGGCTAACATACGCAATGAGAGCGAGAAGAGAAGCAACGCAACGGTTGAGAAGCTAGAAGTGATCAAGAAGTGATCTTGAATCTACTTACATTCAAGCATAACACAAGACCATGTTGACTTCCCGGACTCCGCCGGAAAGAGACCATCACGGCTACACACGCGGTTGATTCATTTTAATTAAGTCAAGTGTCAAGTTATCTACAACCAGATATGAACAAATTCCCAACTGCCACATAACCACTGGCAAGGCTCTCGAAAGTTTACACCCTGCAGGGGTGTCCCAACTTAGCCCATCACAAGCTCTCATAGTCAACAAAGGATATTCATTCTCCCGGAAAGACCCGATCATTCTCGGAATCCTGGTTACTAGACATTTCGACAATGGTAAAACAAGACCAGCATGACCACCCGACTGTGCCGACAAATCCCGATAGGAGCTGCACATATCTCGTTCTCAGGACACACTGGATTGTCCAAACTTCCGGTAGGCCAGCCCAGGATTGCCCCTGCTGGCCACCGGCGGTTGACAGGTTGGACTAACACTTAGAGGAGCACTGGCCCGGGGGTTTAAAATAAAGATGACCCTTGAGTCCGTGGAACCCAAGGGAAGAAGGCTTAGGTGGCAAATGTTAAAAACAAGGTTGGGCCTTGCTTGAGGAGTTTTATTCAAGGTGAACTGTCAAGGGGGTCCCATAAATCCCCAACCGCGTAAGGAACGCAAAATCAAGGAACATAACACCGGTATGACGGAAACTAGGGCGGCAAGAGTGGAACAAAACACCAGGCATAAGGCTGAGCCTTCCACCCTTTACCAAGTATATAGATGCATTAAATTAAATAAGAGATAATATGATATCCCAACATATCCATGTTCCAACATGGAACAAACTTCAACTTCACCTGCAACTAGCAACGCTATAAGAGGGGCTGAGCAAAAGCGGTAACATAGCCAAACAATGGTTTGCTAGGAATGTGGGTTAGAGGCTTTACATGGCAATCTGGGAGGCATGATAAACAAGTGGTAGGTAGCGTGACATAGCGATAGAGCGAACAACTAGCAAGCAAAGATAGAAGTGATTTCAAGGGTATGGTCATCTTGCTTGCAATGTTCTCAGAGTTGTCGAAAGCTTGATCCTCGTTAGCGTATTCAATAGGTTCCTTGGTCACTTACTCGTCTCCCGCCTCTACCCAAAGAAAGAACACAATCAATGAAATAACAATCAAACACAGTGCAATGCACAAGCAACATGATGCAATACATGGCATGATATGCAAGATATGATATGCAATGCATATGTGTGCTCTGGAAGGGAAAGATGAGATGATTTCAGTTGAAATCGATATAAAGATCACCGGAAACGGATGCACGGTTTGCAAATGACAAGCAACACAAGAATGACGCAAATCTGCGATTGACAGCATGATAGCACTTAGAATGCAACAAGAAACAAAGCTACTACACTCCAACATAGTAACAAAGCATATGGAAGTGATGTACAAGAAATGCTTGACAAAACATGTACACTGAGCTACGACTAATTCACACTGGAATAGGTTCAGACAAGCATGGCAAAAGTGCAAAAGATATCAGCTTCACAGACTTAGAGAAAATACTAACATGTCAAAAACAACATCAGCAAGCACTGTTTAGAGCTAACAAAAAACATGGTACAAGAACATATCATAGCAAAAGAAGGCATGTAATGATTCTACTAAATTTATAGAACAAAACTCCCTTACTTAACAAGAGCCAAAAAGGCACAGAAGATATCATGGCACCCATGTAAATATAGCAAGTTTTATAAACAGATCCAGACTTAGAAGAAAAACAGAGCATGGCATAAACAAATTCATGATCGCAACTTTGCAAGCTCATGCCACTCACCACAAAGCATTAAATGACAACATAAGCATACAAATGGCAAGATGGCATGTTCATCAAGCTAAGAATGGCAATATCAAGATCATAGGGTACACGCATCACTAACAACAACCATGGCAATATTGATTAACATGTTAACAATCTGCAAGGAATAATATATAGAAAAAGTAGATCAAGAAAATGACATGCTAGAGCACTCCATAATTGCAACCAGAGAAATTAATGGATACAGCATAACCACATGTTCAAAACATCCTTACTAAAGTATCTCAAAATAGGCATGGATCTCATGGTAGCATCAAGTTTACATGGCATCAAAATAACAGCAGGAAAATGACTTAGCAAAATCCTAAGTCCCTGAAAACAGCAACATTATGGAGCCTACTTTGCATGCTTGTGCTAGTCACCACATAGGTAGATCAAAAAATACAAGACTTGCACCCTTGTAAAGATGGCATGTTTTAGTTCAAAACAAATGTAGACCTCATGCTCAAAGAATGCACACATCAAATGCAACAAAAATGACAAATCAACATGTTCTGCTAAGCACCAGCAGTTAACATTTTATAGCACTCTTGCAACAATGTAAATGGCATCATAATGGACAGTAACATGCAGGGAAATGCTTCTAACATGAAGAGCTCAATGAGGCGAACATTTTGACATATCATATGCATGATTTGCAGCCACGGTCACCGAGATACGATAAGATGAAGATGGCATAAAAACAACAGGATTCGGGGACTTAGTGAAAAAGAACCTCTCCGAAAGTCAACGGGACGGAGCGGTGCGGGACGAGGATATCCGGGTTGCGGGATGATGTTTGGTTGACGGGGGTGGTGGATCTCGTCCCGATCCAGGGGATCTCGCCGGAGTTTGCCGGGGAGGTGGACGGAGATGGCAGGGAGGAACTCAGCGGCGGCGCGGGCGATGAGGTCGGGTGGCGCCGGCGATGCGTGGTGGCGGCGGAGGGTGCAAGGAGGCAGTGGTGCAGGTGCGGGGCGGCGGCGTGGGTGCGAGGATGTGGCGGCGCGGGCGCCGTACGGGCGGCAAGGCGGCGCAGGTCGCGGCGGAGCGGGGGCGTGGGAGACGGGCGGCAGCGGATGGGCCTCGCTGGCCGGTGGTGGAGGGCGGCAGTGGATTCCACGTGGCGGTGGCGGATTGGCGCGGACACGGCGGCGAGTTTGTCCGGCTCGGGCCGGACGTGTCCGGTGGCGGCGGGGGACGATTTCTAGGGTTTGGACTTGTGATTTTGGAGGGGGTGCACATATATATAGGTAGATGGAGATAGAAGTGTCCAAATGAGGTACGATTTTCGCCCACACAATCGTGATCCAACGGCGGAGAGCATGGAGGTCATTTAGATGGGTTATTCGGATGTTTTGGAGGGGTGTTGGGCTGCAACACAAAATAGGCTTTTGCGGTTACCCTGTTAACCGTTGGGGCATCAAACAGCCTCCAAATGGAACGAAATTCGACACGCGGTCTACCGGTGGTGTACCGAGGCCACTTGACAAATCTTGACCGATTATGAGAATGTTTAACTCCCGCTCACGAAAAGATACAAGAGGGGTGCCCCGGGTGCATGTGGGAGTGTCGGATTGCAAAACTGAAAACGGGGAAAATGATCGGATGCATGAGACGAACAAGAATGCAAATGCGATGCACATGATGACATGATATGAAATGCATGACATGAAAAAAATGCAAAACGAAAGAAAAAACCCAACCATGAAGGGAATCTCATAACATAAAGCCGAAAATGGTAAGAGTCGGAGTTACAAATGTGGAAAGTTACATCCGGGGGGATTACATCAAGGCTGGTTCGTTCCTGCACTGGCAAAGGCAAGAGATCGATGTGAGCAATAGGTTTGAATCCATATACAAGTTCAAATGGGCAAAATTTAGTGGTCGAATGTACCGACCTATTATACGCGAACTCCACATGAGGTAGGCATTCTTCCCACATCCTCAAATTCTTCTTGAGGACTGCTCGTAGCATCATGGACAACGTTCGGTTGACAACTTTAATCTGTCCATCAGTTTGTGGGTGGCATGTCATGGAAAATAGGAGCTTGGTGCCAAGTTTTCCCCACAAGGTCTTCCAAAAGTAGCTCAGAATGGTGTCACGGTCTGACACAATCGTGCGTGGTACTCCATGTAGCCGCACAACTTCCTTGAAAAATAGACTAGCAATGTGTGAAGCATCAACGTTCTTATGACAAGGGATAAAATTTGCCATTTTGCTAAAATGATCAACTACCACAAACACCGAGTCGCTCCCCCTCTTAGTCTGTGGGAAACCAAGAACAAAATCCATAGAAATATCTTCCCATGGAGTATTCAGAATAGATAGAGGAGTATATAAACCATGAGAATTCAAGCGGGACTTAGCTTTGTGACAAATGTCGTATCTCATCACGTAGCGTTCCACGCCATGTCTCATGCGCGGCCAAAAGAAGTGATCAACGAGCACACTTTCAGTTTTCTTGGCTCCAAAAAGTCCCGTGAGACCACCAGCGTGAGCCTGCTGCAAGAGCAACAAACAAAGAGAACAATCTGGGATGCACAATTTGTTAGCTCGAAATAGAAATCCATCATGCAAGTGAAACTTCTCCCATCCCTTTCCCTTGTTGCACTTTGAAAATGGTTCAGAAAAGTATGAGTCGTTAGCATCCAATTCTTTGATGCTTTCTAAACCAAGGATTTTAACATCAAGTTGGGAATGTAAAATGTGACGCCTAGACAATGCGTCGGCAACAACGTTATCCTTCCCTTTGTTGTACTTGACAATATAAGGAAAGATTCTATGAACTCACTCCATTTTTCATGTCTACGGTTCAGTTTGAGTTGGCCCTTTAGATGTTTTAACGATTCATCGCCAGAATGTATTACAAACTCTTTTGTCCATATGTAATGCTGCCATCTTTCCATAGATCGAACAAGTGCATATACTTCTTTATCATAGGCAGAATAATTAAGAGTTGGACCATTAAGCTTCCCACTAAAGTAGGCAATGGATTTACCTTCTTGCATTAGAACTCCACCAATGCCAACACCGCTTGCATCACATTCAATCTCGAATGTCTTACCAAAATCAGGAAGTGAAAGCAATGGGGCTGATGTCAATCTCATCTCCAGTTCTTCGAAGGACTTGTCCTGGGCATCACCCCATTGGAATGGAGTGTCTTTCTTCATCAACTCATTCATGGGTGCAGCAATGGTGCTAAAATCCTTCACGAACCAGCGGTAGAAACCTGCAAGTCCGAGGAAGCTATGTACTTGCTCACATTTTGTGGAGGCATCCACTCACTAATAGCCTTGATCTTCTCTTGATCGACCTCCAGACCTTTTACTGAAACAACATAGCCAAGAAACACAACCTGGTTTGTGCAAAATGTGCACATTTCCACGTTAGCATGCAACTTTTCCTCCCGTAGGACATCAAGCACACATTTTATATGTCCAACATGATCCTCCAAAGTTTTGCTATAAATCAATATGTCATCAAAGTAAACCACTACAAACTTGCTATAAATCAATGAAGGATCTAAGCACATGATTCATCAATCTCATGAAAGTACTAGGTGCATTCGTTAATCCAAAAGGCATGCCCAACCATTCATACAAGCCAAATTTTGTCTTAAATGTAGCTTTCCATTCATCACCCTCTTTCATTCTTATTTGGTGGTAACCACTGCGCAAATCAATTTTGGAAAATATGGTGGAGCCACAAAGTTCATCAAGCATGTCATCGAGCCTAGGAATAGGGTGCTGATATCTCACAGTTATATTGTTAATGGATCTACAATCAGTGCACATGCGCATGGTACCATCTTTCTTTGGAACTAGAAGTATAGGAACAACACAAGGAGAAAGACTTTCCCTTACATACCCTCTGTTAAGAAGATCTTCCACTTGCCTTTGAATTTCCTTCGTCTCCTCTGGGTTTGCTCGGTAAGGTGGTCGGTTTGGTAGTGGGGCGCCCGGAACCAAGTCGATTTGGTGCTCAATGCCCCACTTTGGTGGCAAACCAGGTGGTACTTCCTTGGGAAACACATCCTGATACTCCTGCAAAAGATCAAAAACAACACTAGGAAGAGTTGTGGTAGATCTACACGAGTAAAAAGAATGGAGTATTAGGTTCTCTCGATTCCCGCATATCCCTTTTCATAGCAATCATAACTAATCCATGTTTTTCCCCGGGCTTGGTCATATTTGGATGTGGAGCTTTTTGCTGTGGAAACACTCCCTCACTATGTTGGTGGCTCACTCGTTGTGTATGATCACTCTCTCCCTTTTTCTTTCCTATTATTTTCATCTCATCAAGATAGACTTCCTCCGGTGTCATGGGCAGCCAAGTGAGCTTTTCTCCTTTATAAACAAAACATAAGCGATTCGCACGCTCGCTGATGTGCACATCACAGTCATGCAACCATGGTCGTCCAAGAAGAAAGTGACAAGCGTGCATCGGCACCACATCACACTCAACATCATCTTGATATGTCCCAACTGAAATTGGTATTCGCACGCTGCTAATCACCTTAATTGCGCCACAATCATTCAACCATTGCATGCGGTATGGGTGTGGGTGATGTTTTGTTTGCAATTGAAGCTTATCAACCATCTCCGTGCTTGCAATATTGTTGCAACTGCCACTATCAACAATCACTCAACATATCTTTGAGTTGATGAGGCAACGGGTGCGGAAAAGATTATGCCGCTGCCCCTTGTCCTCCTCCACAACTTGGGCATTAAGTGAACGACATACAACCAAAGCTTCTCCATCAAGTTCCTCATGAGATAAAATAGTTCCTCCTACTTCCCAACCTTGCTCCTCTTCCACTTCATCATTCCCACCTTCAGGGTCACTTTCAAACTCCCATTCACCTCATTCATTGATGATCATAGTTCTTTTGCTTGGACATTCCGAAGAGATATGACCTCTTCCTTTGCACTTGTGGCATTGAATGTTGCTGCTGCGTGTAGAACTCTTTTCTAGAGGTGGAGCAGAGGATACTCCGGCTGTAGCTGATGACCTCATATCTTGATTGCGAATAGTAGGTGAGGAAGTCGTCGAGGCATGTGGGTGTCTACGTGGTGCACCCTCAAACTGAGAACCATATGGATGTTGTGCTCGCTGCCATGAACGTGTGGTGGTGCGGCCTTGGAAGGAAGGAGTATGACCATTACGCATATTCTTCTTCTCAACTCTTATAGCTTGATGTACCACATATTGTAATGTATCATAAGTAAGCATCTCCACAAAATCTGATATTTCATCATTCAGCCCATGTAAAAATCTCGCCATCTTTGCCTCATCACTTTCACGGGTTCTTGTCCGAATTAGCAGCACCTCCATCTCTTTATAGTACTCCTCAACAGTGTGAGAGCCTTGAGTGAGCCCCTGCAACCGCTTGTACAATTGCCTCTCATAGTATGATGTAACGAAACGACGCCTCATGAATTCCTTCATCAAAGTCCAGCTACGGATATGATTATTGCCAGGCATCAACCGATCATCTTGCAGCTGATTCCACCATGTAAGAGCATAACCAGAGAACTCCATAACAGCAAGATCAACTCTCTTGACTTCAGAAAAAACATGTATGCGAAAAATTTGATCATACTTCTCTTCCCACTGAATATATGCATCTGGATCCTCTTTTCCCGTGAATAATGGCACATGGAGCTTCACTCTCGCTTGGTTGTCACGATCATCCTGATCACGACGGTCATAATGATGACCATTGCGACCAAAAATAGCACCACGGCGAGGCAGGGAGTAGGGTTCATAGTCCCCCATGCCTTCATCTTCGTCACCATGATCGGAGAGATCTTCAAGAAAGATGGCATCACCATCATGTGCCACTCGTTTGTCGGTGAGCAACAGCAAACCCGTGGGGGTCATAGCCTCGCCCGTGAACTTCTCCTTCATGTAGCCCACCCTCATGGGGGGTAGCAAAATCGCCACACCTCCGTTCAACACCAACAGCAGGGGCGCCATGGGCAGCAGCTCCTGCCGCTCATCCACCACCAACATGGCGATCGTTGTGATTCTTGACGGTGCCGGTTGTCGGCGGCCCATGAGGCAGCAGGGCTGTGTTGATGTTGATCCCCATTACCTGCAATAGGAAGACGACCACTGAACCTCCTCGCATAGCTGCAACTATACTCTCCTCAATCATATCACCAAGTGTTGCGCGAGTTTTTGGGAGATCATCTTCCACATGTTGATGTCCATGTACACTCGAGTTGGATCCTGTCATGTTAACTTTTGGAAACAAGTGGACAAAAGAAAAATATATGTGGAAAACACTCAGCTCACCTTCTTGCTTACCCAAATTCTAATGATTCCTTGGCGGCTGTGCGGATGTAGCAAATCAGGAGTGGACAAGCGAATGAAAGGAAGGAAGCTGAGGTTTCTAGGTGGATTTGGGTGGGGTAAAAAGGGAGGGCTAGTGCTGAGATCCAATCGATGCAAACCAAATGAACAAGAAAAAAATGTAGATCCTTGCACCACGTTTGAGCTGCAACACTTTCCACTACAACTTCTGAAATTTCTCACCCAACTGAAAATGATTGCACACTTGCTCAACACTTTCTCTTCTCTTTTTTTGCTCTTTTCACTCTTTTTTTGCTCTTTTTTGCAACACAATAGATCCAACAACAAGACTCTAAGAAAAACAGCAGCAACTTTGGATAGAACTTGGTGCAAACACAAAGAGGAAGGCAAACAACTAGATCTCAACAACAAAGGCTTGGATTTTTTGTGGCTTTTTGGCTTTGGACTCTAGACAAGGAAAACCAAACTAAAATGGATAGATCTAGCAACAAAGATACAGATCCTACCATGTAAACCTTTCTCCGAATACCAGATGATGCGACACCGTCTTTGGAGAAGAGGTTTTTCAAGGGGAGGTCCAATCTTCACGGCGTAGGATTGATAAATGTATGGGGATAACTAGTTGCAAGCAGTCGAAAAATGGAAAATAAGAGATTATGACCCGACGAGGAGGAGGCTCACCAAAGCTTGCAATCCGAACATTCACCGATCCACAACCCGCAATTCTACCCCACACAACCATGCTCAAGTCGTGGAGCACGGGATAGGTGCAATTCGCAAGGGAAACCACGAACTCTAACCCACACAACACGATCTAGTCGTGGAGCACGAATTAGGAGAAATTTCTGAAGGAATCATGAGAATAAGGGTAACAAGAGCTCTCCAATCTCAGGAGGAGTCTATGTCTTTGGTCTTTGATAGAAATGGCAAAAGTCCCCAACAAAGGGAAGAGCTAGCCTATTTATAATCGGGACAACCCCCCTGGAGAGGCGTGAAAGAGAACTAGCTTCTGGAACCAGCTCGAGTGTGAAAGGGAACCAACTTTGTTTGACTAAATGGCTTTAAGACTTAATGAGGTAGCTTCTGGAATCCTCTCGTTGGAGGTGGTTGGCAGTTCCCGACCAAACATTGTTCACTGGAGTCGAACAATGTCTCCTTCAGTAGAAAACTCGAGTTCTCGGAACCTTTTGCAAGTTGGAATATGCAAACTCGTACAAGACATTGTTTCGTCAGAATTAGAACAATGTTTCTTCAGCAGACAACTCATTCTTCATGAATTCCTAACTTTGTTCCTTCGCCATAAAACATTGTTTTGCATGGACTAAAATGTGTTTGGTCTTCTTCAATATTGCACCTAAGTTCAACCAACAACAAAGGAGGTGAAGGCACAACCATGTTTTCAAGGTCAAATGATATAGTTAAGTTAGCGTTCACCTATCATGTATTTGCATTGCGCGGCTTCTTGTGATTGGACCGTTGATGATTGGTGGTGTGTTGCCCATGGTTGGGATATCCTCATCAAATACAATACCTTCATTAAGCATAAAGTGGCACTTCTCCCAATTCAAGACATGATTAGTTTCTTTGCATCTCTGCAAAACTCGATCAAGGTTCAAAAGAAGTTCCATACATGGAGAAATCATCCATGAAAACCTCAAGAATCTTTTCACAAAAATCAGAGAATATAACAGTCATACATCTTTGAAAGGTAGCAGGTGCATTACATAAACCAAAAGGCATACGTCTATAAGCAAAGGTACCGAAAGGGCAAGTAAAAGTGGTCTTTTCCTGATCCTCTTTCGACACAAGTATTTGAGAGAAACCAGAATAACCATCTAGAAAGCAAAAATGTGTATGTTTGGATAATATTTCTAGCATTTGATCAATAAAAGGTAAAGGGTAATGATCCTTTCTAGTAGCTTTATTTAATTTGTGGAAACCAATTACCATTCTATAACATGTAACAATTCTTTGTGGGATCAATTCATCTTTATCATTAGGAACAACAGTAATACCTCCCTTCTTAGGGACACAATGGACAGGACTTACCCACTGACTATCAGCAACATGATAAATTATACCTGCCTCTAGAAGCTTTAGAAAAGGAAAATCAGTAGGATATTTCACTTTCCCACACAAGACTTCAACATCTCTAACAATCCCAACTGATGAAATAGTATCTCTATTGGCAAGCTTAATTGTAACATCAATATCTTCTATCTCAGTAGGTGCAATATGTTGCATAATTTCTTTGTATAAGGAATGAGGTATTGCACTCGCACTAGAACCCATGTCACATAAGCCATGATAGCAATGATCTCCTATTTTAACAGAAACAACAGGCATGCCCACAACAGGTCTACGATTATCTTTAGTATCGGGTCTAGCAATTCTAGCAGCTTCATCACAAAAGTAAATAACATGCCCATCAATATTATCGACCAAGAGATCTTTAACCATAGCAATACTAGGTTCAACTTTAATTTGCTGAGGGGGTGTAGGTGTTCTAGCATTACTCTTATGGACCAAAGCTGAAGCTTTAGCATGATCCTTTATTCTAACAGGGAAAGGTGGTTTCTCAATATAAGCGGTAGGAACAATAGGATCAACATTATAAGTGATAGTCTTTTCTTAAACTTTAATAGGTTAAACTACTTTTACTTCAATGGGGGGATGATATTTAAACCACTTTTCCTTAGGGAGATCAACATGAGTAGCAAATGATTCACAGAAAGAAGCTACTATCTCGGAGTCAAGTCCATATTTAGTGCTAAATTCATGAAAAGCATCGGTATCCATAAAAGATTTAACACAATCAAAATTAGGTGTTATACCTGACTCCTTACCTTCGTCGAGTTCCCAATCTTCAGAGTTGCGTTTAATTCTTTCCAATAAATCCCATCTGAATTCAATAGTCTTCATCATACAAGAACCAGTACAAGAAGTATCGAGCATGGAGCGATTATTGAGAGAAAGACGAGCATAAATTTTTTGAATAATAATTTCTCTTGAGAGCTCATGATTGGGGCATGAATATAACATTGACTTAAGTATCCCCCAAGCTTGAGCGATACTTTCTCCTTCGCGAGGCCAAAAATTATATACATATATATATATATATATATAATTACGATCATGATGAACGAGATGCATAGGATAAAACTTCTGATGAAATTCCAATTTCAATCGGTTGTAGTTCCATGATTCAATATCATCACATAGCCTAAAACATGTCAATGCCTTTCCCTTCAAAGATAAAGGGAAGACCTTCTTCTTGATAACATCCTCGGGCATACCTGCCAGCTTAAATAATCCACAAACTTCATCCACATAGATTAGGTGCATATCGGGATGTAATGTTCCATCTCCTATAAAAGGATTAGCTAGCAGTTTCTCTATCATACCCGAAGGAATTTCAAAGTAAACATTTTCAGTAGGTTCAGTAGGTTGAGGAGTGACTCTTTGCTCTACTGGTTGGGGTGAAGATACCCCGAACAAGCCCCTCAAAGGATTATTTTCCATAGTAACAAGTGACAGTAAATTTCAGCACACTATATAAATTTTTCCTTACCAAAGGCGCTTCACTCCCTGTTAACGGCGCCATAAAAGAGTCTTGATGACCCACAAGTATAGGGGATCTATCGTAGTCCTTTTGATAAGTAAGAGTGCAAACCCAGCGAGGAGCAGAAGGAAATGACAAGCAGTTTTTAGTGAGGTATTCTCTGCAAGCACTGAAATTATCGGTAACAGATAGTTTTGTGATAAGGTAATTCGTAACGGGTAACAAGTAACAAAAGTAAACAAGGTTCAGCAATGTGGCCCAATCCTTTTTGTAGCAAAGGACAAGCTTGGACAAACTCTTATATAAAGGAAAGTGCTCCCGAGGACACATGGGAATTATCGTCAAGCTAGTTTTCCTCATGCTCATATGATTCGCGTTCGTTACTTTGATAATTTGAAATGTGGGTGGACCGGTGCTTGAGTACTGCCCTTCCTTGGAAAAGCATCCCACTTATGATTAACCCCCCTCGCAAGCATCTGCAACTACGAAGGAAGAATTAAGGTAAGCCTAACCATAACATGAAACATATGGATCAAATCAGCCCCTTACGAAGCAACACATAAACTTGGGTTTAAGCTTCTGTCACTCTAGCAACCCATCATCTACTTATTACTTCCCAATGCCTTCCCCCAGGCCCAAATAGTGGTGAAGTGTCATGTAGTCGATGTTCACATGACACCACTAGAGGAAAGACAACATTCATCTCATCAAAATATCGAACGAATACCAAATTCACATGACTACTTAAAGAAAGACTTCTCCCATGTCCTCAGGAACAAACGTAACTACTCATAAATCATATTCATGTTCATAATTAGAGGGGTATTAATATGCATAAAGGATCTAAACATATAATCTTCCACCGAATAAACCAACTAGCATCAACTACAAGGAGTAATCAACACTACTAGCAACCCACAGGTACCAATCTGAGGTTTTGAGACAAAGATCAGATACAAGAGATGAACTAGGGTTTGAGAGGAGATGGTGTTGGTGAAGATGTTGATGGACATTGAAACCCTCCCGATAAGAGGATCGATGGTGATGACGATGGTGATGATTTCCCCCGCCCGGAGGGATGTTTCCCCAGCAGAACAGCTCCCCCATACCCTAGATTGGTTCCGCCAAGGTTCCGCCTCAAGACGACGGCGCCTCATCCCGAAAGCTTCCTTCTGATTTTTTTCAGGGCAAAAGACACCTTATACGAGAAGATGGGCATCAGAGGCCTACCAGGTGGCCCACGAGGCAGGGGCGCACCCAGGGGGTAGGGCGCGTCCCCCACCCTCGTGGATGGTGGCTGGCCCCCTCTGGTGGTTTCTTCGCCCAATATTTTTAATATATTCCAAAACTGACTTTCGTGGAGTTTTAGTACTTTTGGAGTTGTGTAGAATAGGTCTCTAATATTTTCTCCTGTTCTAGCCCAGAATTCCAGCTGCCGGCATTCTCCCTCTTCATGTAAACCTTGTAAAATAAGAGAGAAAAGGCGTAAGTATTGTGACATAATGTGTAATAATAGCCCATAATGCAATAAATATCGATATAAAATCATGATGCAAAATGGACGTTTCACCGATAGATTTAAGATTGACAAAAGATAAGTGCTCCGTAATTCCCTTTCTTGTCCCTCCCCTCCTAGGCATGGTCGTCGAAGGCGAGGAGGGAAAAAGGAGCGCCTGGGCGGGAGCCCAGCCCACTCCCATTGGGCTCCAGGAGAGGTAGCCTGGTGGGAACAGGAGTACGAGGGAACGCCTCGATGGAGAGCACGACAGAAGGAGGCCCTATCAACCACCGTCACCAGGGCCAGCAGGACTCGGCAAGGGCTAACGGAGCTGCAGCCCGAGAGGAAGCCTGCCGAGGTCCAGCTGGAAGACTGCTGGAGGAGCCTGGGAGCACCATCTGCACCTCTGCATCCAACTCCCCGGCAAATCACATTGCCGGGGAGATGCATATGCAAATGATGGTGCTGCCACCTGATGAAGATGGTGTGGGCGGCGATCAGCCGGAGTCAGAGTCATCACTCCCCCACCCGCTACCGTTGTAATCGCCCGTCATTGTCCTCCTCTTCGCTTTCGCTTGAGGAGGAGCTTTCGTCGTCGGTCGAGCTCTCTGCACAACACCCTAAGCGACCTCCAGAGCGCCCGAAGATCTTGACGAACAGAAGGTCGTTCTCCATTAATTTGAACAAGAGAATGTGCCCTCCGGGAAGCCATGGGAGCGAGTAAAGGTCTTCCAACTACGGCGAAGGTACATCACATGAGGGGTAGGGAAGTCGACATCGACCCTCATGCCTCCATTCTCGCAGTCCCTCACGTGCAGTCGTAGAGCGTGTGGTTGCTCGAGTTCCACCTCCCGCACGAAGGGAGTTGGGAGGCAAAGATGACCAAACAAGGTCTTATATAGCCTAATGATGAACTTCTGAGGTTGGTCACCGACATGGCCTTCCATCGGGGGAGGAGCAGCCGCTGGGGGCGCCACCAAGGCACCGCCCCGCCCTCCTCTTCCCTGAGCACTACGGTGACCGCGGCCTCGTCCTCTTCCTCCTCCCCTCGCAGCCGGCTCCACCACCTCAGGGTCAGGGGGAGGAGGGTTGCGCAGTCAAGTAGAAGCTCTCGTTGCCCCCACCGAGACGTCATCGCGCCCTCGTCCTCTCACCATGGCTAGAAGGAAAGGGTTGTGGAGAAGTAGGAGAATAAGTGTGTGCAGAGAGGCACCACTCCCGCCCCTTTTTATAGGGAAACGGGGCAGGGGCTGGCTCCTCATACAGGAAATGGCCGCCCCGCTCCTCCAATACGACCTCTATGCACACTCCGCGACTCTAAGAGTCGAGGCCAACCCTCTGCTCCAACCATTGGTTCTCGGTTTTCAGCCATGTCACTCCTCCTCGTGCCCTCCACATCCACCACCTACAACGCCCAATGCACGCGGGACACGTGGCAGGTATGCGCGGAACAGGAGGCAAGTGGGATGGTAGTTTCTGCCCCGTGAGCATGGGGTGAGAAGAATCCGCAGGCCATGATCTAAGTTCCTCCACAACGTTGCACACGGCGCGCGGGGAAACTGGGAACTAGCCCGAAATCAAGGCTAATGAAGAAGCAAAGAAATCTTCAAAAGACCAGCCTCTTCAGCAACCCTCGGCTATGCACTTATTAGGCCCTACCCCGACGTTGCTCGGCAGCATGTTCGGGGCAGGCCGGTGGCTTTTGTCGGTGCAACAAACCCTGGGTCTATTGCCCAGACTGTGCATAGGCACGGGAATGAGATTGAAGCTCTAGTCCATGCCAGAGTACAAGAAACCAAGAAGATTCAAAGGACCAACATGCAGATCAGAGGGACCAAGGACGAGCCAAGGAACTAGGATATCGTCAAGAGAAAAGCCTCCCTTGACGGGCAAGCGAGCCTGGCAAGGGGCGAGGCCACCCCAGAAGAAGATAGCCAAAACACCCCGACAGGGCCTGCCGGGGGCTCATGGATGTATAACCGCCTCACCAAGCACTCCACGACGACCCACATCATCGATCAGTGCGGTGTCAAGCTGTGAAGTGATTAAGTGGCAGCCATTCACCAGATGCATGGCAGCCATTTCCTATTGGAGAAACCCACAGATGACACCCGTCCTGCGACGTGTCAAGAGAACATGAGCGGAGCTGGTGAGATAACCTGGCAAGCCTTGCCGGGAAACCAATGATGTGATGTTAAGTAATGCATTTAATGTGCCTTGTCAGCCCAAAGTGTTAGATATGATAGCACTGTTTGCTATCTTATCAATGCGTAATGACTACTTTGCCACTGTGGTTACCCCTTCATCTATAAAAGGAGGCCCATGGCAACCATAGAAATGGTTAGAAGGTTGGATAACTCACATCCCGATACGCGCGTAGTCACTGCTGCATGTGGCAACCCCTGTCGGGCAAGTGTACTATGCTCCACCACCACCTTTTCCACCATCAATCCACCAAAGCAGGAGTAGCGTTTTACACCTCACGGCGGCCCGAACCTGGGTACATTGTCGCCTGATCTCTGTCGTGCTACCCCATGCTGGTCTGCTCTTTGTGCAATGCGTCGCCCCTGTGCCGAACCAGCAAGGGACCTCCTGGTCCCATAGGTGGCCATGGTTTCCCATGATAAGGGGATGTGGGTATAACAATGGTATTGGTGTCCTCATCATCCTCCCCTTCTTCAAATGAAGTCGTCCTCGATGGAAGATCATCTTCTTCACCCAAATAAGGCTTCAAATCTACAATGTTAAAAGTGGGACTAACCCCAAAATCTGTAGGCAGCTCAAGTTTATATGAATTATCATTTATTTTATCTAACACCTTAAAAGGACCATCCACACATGGCATTATCTTTGATTTGCACAAATCAGGAAACCTATCCTTACGCAAATGTAACCAAATGGGATCTCTAGGTGCAAAGACAACACGTTTTCTACCTTTATCTCGAGTAAGTTTATATTTCTCATTCTTACGCTCAATGTTTTCCTTAGTTAACTCATGCATTTTTAAGATCAATTTAGCATGTTGTTTAGCATCAAAATTAACCTTCTCCGAAGATGGAAGAGGCAACAAATCAATAGGTGCACGAGGTAGGAAACCATACACAATTTCAAAAGGGGACATCTTAGTAGTAGAATGCAGCGAACGATTATAAGCAAATTCAATATGAGGCAAGCATTCTTCCCACATTTTCTTGTTATTCTTCAAAACAACCCTAAGCATAGTAGACAATCTTCTATTGACTACTTCAGTTTGTCCATCAGTTTGGGGGTGAAAAGTAGTAATAAAAAGCATTTTAGTCCCCAACTTAGCCCATAAACATATCCAAAAGTGGTTGAGAAATTTAGTATCATGATATGAAACAATAGTATTTGGCACACCATGCAAGCAAATAATTTCACGAAAGAACAAATCAACAACATTAGCAGCATCATCGCTTTTATGACATGGTATGAAGTGTTCCATTTTCGAAAATCTATCCACGACAACAGATACGCTATACCTCCCCATCTTTGTCCAAGGTAACCTAAAACAAAATCCATAGATATATCCTCCCATGGAACACTAGGTACATGTAAAGGCATATATGAACCATGAGGATTGAGCCATGACTTAGCTTTTTGACATGTAGTGCAGCGAGCGACAAAATGCTCAACATCCGTCTCATCTTTGGCCAAAAGAAATGTGTAGCAAGTACGTCCTCCGTCTTGTTCACACCAAAGTGTGCTATTAATCCTCCTCCATGCACTTCCTGCAACAACAAAAGACAAACAGGGATAGCTGGAATGCATAGCTTGTTAGCACGAAACACAAATCAATCATTAATGATGAACTTGTTCCATGTTCTTCCTTCTTTACAATTCTGCAACACATCTTTAAATTCAGCATCATGCACATATTGATCTTTGATGGTCTCCAAACTAAATATTTGAAAGTCAAGTTGTGAAAGCATAGTATAACGACGAGACAATCACTACAAAAAAGACACATCCGTGACATTTTGGGCCGAACAGAATTTTTTCTGTCATGCTTATGACACTTCTGTGACGATAATTGTGACAAAACCCGGTATCATCATAGATGTGGTGGGCTCCTACTTCTATGACAAAAAATCATGACAAAAAATGGGCTTTTCGTCCTGGGCAGGCCGGAGACGCAGCTGCATGACATTCTTTGGGCCATCCATGATGGAGAAAACCATGGTAGAAGCGAGGGCGAGGAAAATATCGGGGGAGTTCCTGGTTACGGTGGGTGGTTGGGGGCCGAGCGATGCACATTTCTCTCGTATGTACGCGCGTGTGTGTGAGGCATTATGCTCTAACTGAACCCGAGTGAGGCGTTGGGCTCTAACTGAAACCAAGCGATTGCCCTGCAGGCTACACGTTACTGAACCCGAGCGATCGATCGATCCCTTGCTGTGAACTGAACCCGAGTGATTCCTTCACTACTACTGCTAACTCAAGCTGATCGATGCTGCCTCTAGATGAATAGTGAGCGTTGTTGGGGGGTTTGGATGAACAGTCCCGGTGGGGTTTGGATGAGTAGAACCCATGGTAGTAGAGGCCGTTGCCGCTGGATGAACAGTACCCCGATCGATCGAGCCGGTGGATGAACATGACCCCATGGAGGGGTGGATGAACAGGACCCAGTGGAGGGCTGGATGAACATGACGACCCCGTGGAGGGATGGATGAACAGTAGCCGGTGGAGGACTGGATGAACAGTAGCCAGTGGAGGGGTGGTTGAACAGGACCCCGTGGAGAGGGCTGGTTGAATAGTAGCCGATGGAGGAGCGCGCAGTGGAGGCTAGATGAACAGGAGCCCGTGGATGAACAGTCGCAGGTGGACGCTGGAGGAGGTTGATGGTGGAGATGAACAATATCCCGTGGAGTCCCGTTTTGTAGTACACCACACCCCTCCCAATGAACATGACCCCCGCTTCGACTATAGCGCTCCAACACAAGTCCGTGTCCTCTGTTTTGTGGTATGCCACACCCCTCCCGATCAACAGGACCCCATTTCGGCCGTAGGAGGCCCGTTTCCTTCGTTTTGCAGTATGCCAGACTCCTCCCAATGAACAGGATCCCGTTTCCACTGTGGCCGGTCGAACACAAGGCCGTTTCCTCCGTTTTGCGGTACGCCAGGCCTCGTTTCCATTGGCTGTTCCGTCCAAGGCGGTTGGCTCCCGATGAACACGACGACACATTCTGTTCCGACCCAGCCGGTTGCCTCCCCATGATCACGACGACGGCACAGCTTCTCGGTTCCGACCCAGCCATGTACACTAGTCCTGGCCGAATGTATGCGCGAGTAGGCGTTCGAGACCCCGCCCATATGTATGTACGTGGTTGTATTTACTTTATTTCATCCTAGCTGCTATACGTACGTGTGCATGCTACATTTGCGCCTCTACTACGACACATGCCCTTCCTTACACGACCACGGTTCATCGCTGCAGCCTGCAGACAGACCGACTGACTAGTATGTACATACACATTCCCGACCAGAATGACAACGCTATGTATGCTTCGACCGGGTGGGTCCCGACTATCAGACACTTCCTTGCATGCAAGATGTAGCTGGTGGGTCCCAGCAGTCAGGGGGGCGAATCATTTTTTTGCCCATAATATGGACGCAATTCCTTGCGTGCGAAGATGTAGCTAGTGGGTCCCAGTAGTCAGGGGGAGAAAACATTATTTTTCAGGGTAAAAAGGATGCAGTTGCATGCATGCGTCCATGGGCGTGGTGCGTCCCCACTCTGAGCCTCTCATGTACAGTCATCTTCCAATGACTCTCATTTATTGACCACATTGACCACACCATGCCGAGCGCACCATGGCCGGTGGACGACGGCGAGGCCCCAGACTGGAATGAACCGGAGATGGGGAAGACGCGGCAATGGAGTCGCAGATGGAGAGGAGTGGGAAACTGGACTGGTTCGGGTGCGCGGCAGCACTACCGCCCATGGGAGACAGGAGCAAGAACAGAGGTTGAAGAAGGAGCACGACTGTTGGATTAACATCCAACGGTCCAGCTGCTAGAATCATTTGTTGATTAAGTTGACAAAGCCCTGCATACACGTCTGCTTAATAGGCCCACAAGTCAGCCACCAAAGCTGTCGGGGCCCAGCTGTCATCGGGGGGAATGGTTTTTTTCACATAACAAGGAGGCACTTACACCTAAGGGTCGTCGAGATGTGGGCGATGGTAGGTCGTATTCTTGCACAATACGGCAGGGAGGAAGAAGGGTTGGAGGACCTCCCGAGCCGACGCTGTGTTAGAGAGAACGGCACGGGCAGAGGATCGGGCCCCTATCACAACTGTGGGTTTCCTCCCTCGCCGGCGATGACCGCATGAACGATGCACCTAGTCCTCTATAGACACCAACCGAAGGGATCTGGCCGGATCTGTGACCAGCGGTGAGCAGAGAGAAAATGTCGCTACCGTTGTCTTGTTTAGATCTGGAGAGGATGAGAGAATGAAGAGAGCAACCATAGTAAAGAAAGCGCTCAGGCCCCTGCGTACATATACATTGGAGTGATTATCTTTTTATCTCCACAACAAGCGTTTCAATTTGTGTATGTGGCAATCCATCGATACAAGATTAGTATAATGTATTGTTTAAAAGTCGAGGGCGGGGCTTTTCCCACGTGGTAGCCAGGGAAGTTCCTCCTAGTCGGTTCGACAGAGACGCGAGATGATGAGGGAGTAGGCTCCTGCAAACGTAGGGCTGTGCGATTTGATAGTTAGTTACTATTGGACAAGTGGGGCCCGATGATTTCACTTGCCATTATCATTTTAACTACGGCGCTACGACCGACGTGAGTCTCCCGACTCCTGACCACCTCCATACATGTACCTCTCCCGATGCTCCACCATGTAGAGGTTGGCTCTTGCATGAGAGCCCACTCCTCCACTTTTTCCTTGCCTCTTTCCCCCACATATGAAAAAATGCCATGCAAAGCGGGCTTATAGCCCACTATTGTACTTGATCCTACATGTGCTAAGCCTTCCACATAGGCATAAAGTCTGATGTGGCAAGTTAATTAATAAGAGAGAGGCTGGTTTTGTGACCCGAGGAAGAAACGGTGCTAAGCGCGTGTACCTGGATGAAGCAAACTTAGCAACAAAAAACTAAGCACCTATGCATTGGGGACTAGAGTTACTAAGCCATTTAATGCCCATAGCACCTCATCTAAGCACCATTTCATTGGAAGAGGTCACTCCTTGGCAAATGCAATAAATACTACGAAGAAAGAGATAGAGAGAAGTAAACAAAAAATACTCCTATAGCCAACCTTATAGCTAACCTTGTTGTAGTATGAGTGACTAAGTGATGACTATGTATGCCATGCCAACATCAGATAGCCTAACACACCGTGTTATGCTGTTTGGTTTGTGACTAAATTAGCCAAAGATTGCCACAACTAAGGTTAGGCAAGTTTGACCAACTTAGGTGAGTGTTTGGTTCAAGCCACGTCTTAGCCAAGCCACACTTGGGCCCCACATTGCATAGACACAAAAAGTGTGGCAAGATTCCCTTAAGCTTGCCAACTTGTGGCTCTCATTTTGATGAACTAACATTTGGCAAGTTTGGCAAAAATGTGTGGCAAAGTGTGGCAATGCTAGTCCTAGAACCTTATGTTTGGTTCTAGGCCTAACCATGCCACACTTTGCCATACAATGGGGCTGTTTGGATTGTGACTATGTTTGCCTTATGTTGCCACATTATTTTTGCCACACTTGCCTAACTTGAGTTGCTCAAATTGTTAGCCACACTTTGGCTTGCCTAAGGGAATCTTGCCACACTTTTTGTGTCTATGACATGTGGGGTTCACTGCTCATAAAAAAATTCTTGCCTTAGGTGTGGCTAGAACCAAGCACCCACCTAACTTGGTCAAACTTGCCTAATATTTCCACACTTGCTTAAGGTTATAGTTCTTCAAAATGAGAGCCACAAGCTGGCAATCCTAAGGGAATCTTGCTACACTTTTTGAATGTATGTGATATGGGACCCTAGTATGGCTTGCATAAGGTGTGGCTTGAACCAAACACCCACCCAAGTTGGTCAAACTTGCCTAACCTTAGGTGTGGCAACCTTAGGCAAACTTAGTCTCAAACCTGAATCTCCAAGGGCGCGACCACGCGAGCGAGGCGACGGTCGTGGTAGGCATGACCATGATACAGGCTGCAGGCAGCCCTTGGATCTTCGCATGCTAAGTTGCTGAAAATTTGGAGAATAACCCTCCAGGATAGGATATTCACCCATAGGTCTAGAATCACGCCATGAAACCGTTCAATCTCAGATCCAAGGGCTCTCGGAAGCTTCGTATCACCTATAATTTTCTCGACGCTTGACATGACATCGAAAGCCATTTAATTGGGCGTCGAGTAGACATGACATCTAATTGGGGACCCATAGTACTATGAATGAATCCATTTAGACATACACGTTTCATCCTACATGGTAGTGGAATGTACTAGATATAGACCACATCCACTACGCTGCAATGGATGGATATGTTTGTTTCAATATCTACAAGGGTTGGATGAAGAGCAAGAGCCAAGTGTGCGGTTGAAGCAAAGAAGTATCGGCCAAGAGGAAGAGGGACAAGGACGAAGTCGAGGACGTGGACGAGGACTCCGAGTAAGGTGGCAGTGTCGTTTCTCATGGTGTTCTAATGCAGTGTGTACCGGATTAGTTGCGTAGTTTAATTTCTGGTGTGCTTAGTTTTATTTGAGGGGTGTGTTGTGCTGAGCCCCCAGCAGAACTATATAATGTTTCTTCTCATTACTTTAACTCTTCAGTACGTACATACTAGTATTTCTTACAGTTCATCTTTAGTTGGTATAGTACTACGACTACCACTCGTTCTTCACATTATATACGTATAATATATATGGCCAACATCATATAGCCAGCAGTTTACTTGTCAAAGAATTTTAGGGTGCGTAGTTTTGTCAAAGAATTTCAGGGTGCTTAGTTTTATTTGAGGGGTGTGTTGTGTTGGACACCATTATTGTGACTCAAATATCTTTTCCCATGTTATAATGACATAAATACCGATGGACGAACATGCCAACTCTCCCTCTATCTCACTACAGTAAAATAAAGTGTGGGGCCTACTTGATCCCAATAGCATTCTTATTTTCCTGTAAAATTGTTCGCTTGGTTACTCCTAACAAGTGGGGCCACACTTATCATTGTGAGGATCGGATTATTTTTGTCATGTAACATGGTCAATGGTTTTGACGTGAAAATCACAATGTCTAATGGCATTTTGAGCAAACATCTAAGTTAATGATGGCATTTTGGAGATATCTAATTGCATTTTTGAGCAGGCATCTCACGGATCGATGGCATTTTTGAGTAGTTGTAACTTCTAATGGCAAAACTGAGTAGTGATAGACAACTTGTTGGATAGCTTGTTGTAGTATTAGTCTATACCAATATAAAAAGACCCAAATGGGCAGATCCAAACTTTCTCGACCGTCAAATCATGTTATCTAGCGGTTCAAATCGCTCCAATGTTGACCACCAAACACGTTTAACGCTCTAATTACCCACCACTGCCATTGGTTATAAACACGTTTTGACTCAACGCTATCCCTTGAAATCTACCATGTAATTAATATCCTACCATTCCCGCGAAAAAGTAATTGATATCTTACCAAATACCAACATGCAATAGATATATCTTACCTAATATAACATGCAACTAATATCCTACATAATATAATCGTGCATTACACGTACATTATTACTAGTATAAGAAAAATCCTGTCCTCGTCTGTGAGCCACCGCGCGCATGGGCGAGGGAGAAGGCGTGTAGTAGTAAAATCAAGCTTCTCCTCATTGTACAAGTTGACGCGACACATCATAGCACTGGCCCCACATGGTTGCCTCTAAACTTGGCTAAAAGACCCGTAGTGTAGAATCCTCCATTTGCTACAACCTCTAACATTTACCCCACCACAAATTAAAATATATATTCCTGTCTTGAGCAGATGAGCGTGCAAACTACAATCACCAGGATGACAGGTAGGCCCAGAAGATGATTTTAATAAAAAAAGCATTGAGCCAACCCCAACGATTTTAAGCTTACAGGCATGGTACATGCTATCCTAGACTACTCTACACATGAAACTGCCACATGAGCTTCCGGGCTGCGCTTGGCTCTTCGCCTCTTCGGGAAGTCGAACAATGATGGAGTACTACTGCAGTGGAGTAGTACTACAGTATGCTTCTGGCTATCTGACATCGATTGAACTGCTGCATGTCCACCGCGTGCGGGAGGGAGAGCATGTATTGAACGAAAGCTTCTCCTTGTCCTACCAGCCACCACTCTCATGGGCGAGGGAGGGATGCAACTTCATTGACTTACTACTCCTGCCTATGTGTGCATGACAGGTGGGCCCAACAGGCGGGTGGCCCACCTGTCATGCAGCCAAAGGCAGGTGCAGCCACCAGAGCTCTGTCTGCGAGGGAGAGGGCGTTGTAGTAATCAAACTTCTCGGTATTGTATGAGTTGACGCGACACATCAAAGCACTACACTCAATATATTTCAATAATTTGCGTTTACCGATGCATGTCGTGACTCTCCTTTTGATACTTGCATGTGTTGATTTAATGCACCTAGAAGTAGTATGAATATTATGTGACAGTAAAGCTTTGTAATGCCCCGGCCCTAATAAAGCGAGAGATGGTTGTGCACGAGGAGGGCGAGATCATGCAGATGGAACAGGACCCGATGATGGAGCTCTCTGTGGTCTCGATGGACCTCAGCTTGCTCCATACCCCTTGTGCCTCCGCCCCTTGAAGCCTCAAGTGTACGAGGTTCGAATACACCTTGTCCGTTCGGCTGATCGAGCAAGGTGTAGGTTTCTTGATTGATGTGTTGTTTGATTGATTTATGCGGTGCAAGGGAGGCACCTGGCCTGCGCGGACTACCGCGTCGAGCACCCCGGGAACCAATGGTAGTGCCAGAAGTGCGAGCACGGCGGTGGCTTCGACGTGCGGAACACGGCGGTGGATGCCGTCCTCTCCTTGGTGAGGGTGGAGTGCCCGCACAAAGGCTGTGGGCTCTATGTCACTTACCACAAGCTCGCTGAACACCAGAGTGTGTGTCCGCACGCGCCCTGCAAATGCCCCGTGCTAGTCTACGGCTACGAAGGCCCGCCGCCGGCGCTCTCCCACCACATCAGCACCATGCATCCCATGCCCGTGCACAGGATCCACTACGGCAAGGCGCTCTTGCTGCAAGTGCCATTGTAGTAGCCACGTCTCTTGCTGTTCATGGAGGAGGACGACCGCTCATTTTTCTTGGTCGGGGGCGTGCTCGACATCGGCGGGCGTATCGCCGTGTCGGTCGTCTGCATCAGAGCGGGGCGTCCCAGCTGCCGCACTACGTGGCCAAGCTATGGGCAAGCGGCCCGCCGGGGGAGCCCAAAGGCAGGACCGACGCCGTTAAGGTGGAAATGGAGGTGACAAGCAGCAAGGATCCCGGCGACGTCACCGTGCAGGAGCTGACCTTCTCCACAGTTCCACCCAAGCTGTTGGCCGGGGCTAAGCTAGTGTCCCTCCACATTCAGATTGACAAGCTCACATCGTAAATGATTCTACATTGCCTTCTGTTTATCTTAGTAATATGCTAATATAGGGTTTAGCTCGGTCTACTTTAGCTTAAGGGATGGTGGGTTTTGGTGGCGATGTAGCAATTACTTCGACATCAGATCAACAGTTTATGTAATTTCCAACAGTCGAATGGATATTTTGTGTCTGTTGGATATAAAGATCCTTTGGGTAAGAAGTATAAGAGCATCTCCAATAGCTTGTCTATATGGATGTCCATACTCGTTTTCCACGACATGAGCCCAAAACAGGCATCCAACATCTTGTCTATATGGTCGTCCAAATATATACATCCTCTAAATCGACCTCGACAATGTCCACGCCTGGACAATGTGAAGGCATCGTCTAAACTGAGCTGCAGCCCCGTTTTTTTGCTCTCCCCAGCGATGGCCCACCTGTCATGCTCCCTGTATATAGACGTTCTGATGCAAAACTGGACGTGTATATGAGGGAATATTTTTAGGCCATTGTCTATATGAATATATAGACATCCAAATATACACATGCTATTGGAGATGCTCTAACAACTTATATGCTTGTTTGTTCAGGAAGTGTTGCATACCTGTGCGAGTTGACCCGACACATCAAAGTAGTACTACTAGTAGTACACCCTCCGATCCTAATTTCTCTGCGCATAATAAGTCGAGGCGCAGATACCAAGGAGGGCCTGGTTGTGTCTATACTTGGACAGCCCACCCGACTGCGCACTAGGCAGATGAAGCTCGTGTCATCTTGGTGCCGTGTGCGGCCCGCACATTAACCAAAACCTCACTCCTCTAGCTTAGCCTCCGTGTTTTAAACTTCTCAATCTCAAGGCCAAGGAGCAACATGAAACCTATGATATATCCAATCGGATGGTTGAGAACACTACAATTCATAGATACAGATGCGTGTGTGAGAGAGGACGAGTGTGTGCGTGCACCTCTTCTCTTCCTCTATAACGTACTCCCAAATTACCCGTCGCAAATTACTCGTCGCAGAAATGGATGCATCTAGAACTAAAATACATCTAGATACATCCATACCTGCGACAAGTAATTTGGGACGGAGGGCTAAACTCAGAGTACAAGTGTATGTGGGTGGCACGGACCTAGGGAGCTAGAGATGGTGCGTGCGAGAAGTCCCAAGATATAGATGTGTGCGTGGGAAAGAGGGAGGGAGATGATATATGTCGATGTAATCGTGTGAAAAAAGACTAGTCTATAGCTCGCCACGAGTCTATTCTTGTCGAACACCCCAATAACCGTAAGATATGTATCCAATGGTGCCAATTATTGCACGTACACAACAGTAGAAAAAAGAAGTACCATGGCATATGCTACACCACGGTCTAGAACTCGTGCCTACGTTATGCCATCCAGGAATAGTGCAGAACTTCAGAACTAGAACCGTAATAAATTTTGAGCTTGCGTCTCATCACATTCCAAATTACTACTACCATGCTATATTTAGTTGCAAACCTGTTCACACCGATCACAACCTAAACGGTTTCCCACTTAGGAGCGTATTAGTAGTACTCGATTATAAATACTACTATGCCAAGATGACTGCACATTCCTCCTCAACTCCTCATCCACAAAAAACAATCAAGTCATTCAGCATCGTTCCCTTGCGTCTGCCATGGCTAGCGTGAGTTCTAGGTCGAGAGGTTTCCACCAGGGAGAGGCGAGCATGGAAGAGGAAGCATGAGAGATGTCCTACCTCTCTGCGAAAGCAACCGACATGTCCAGCCACACAGCAGTAGCAGCACAGAGGTCCCGCCGCTCTGTCGGAGCAGCACGGAGGTCCCGCCGCGCCGTTGATGTAGCAAACTGGTACGACCATGCCGCGGAAGCAATAGAGATGTCCCGGCTGAAGCAGCATGGAGGTCCCGCCGTTCCACGATGGCTTGGGAAAATTTCTTGCGGGCAGACGAGGACTCTTACAGGCGCATGCATGCGATCGTCCATAGCCAGAGGGATCAGATCTCCGGTTGGGTGAGGTTGCAGGACGAGGCTACCGGCGTCATTCGTCGACTAGGGGAGGGAAATGCGAAGTTCCATGCCGAGCGTGACCTGCTGAGGTCGAAGATCGCCGGAAGGGTGAAGCAGGCGGAGGAGACTGCTGCCTTGTTGCAGAGGACATGCGTCATCATCAAGAAACTTATGGATGAGAATGCCATGCTCCGCATCGAGCACAACAGGATGGTGGAGGAATCCGGGGATGCTGCCAAGCAGCTTATTAAGGACATGAAACTGATGAAAGAGATCATCGCCACTCGCCGCGAGAACTACTCTCTGTGACCTGCAGCGCATAAAGAAAGTAGAGATCAGCGAGCCAGATCGTTGTATGCGTCTTCCTTCTTCTTTTGCCCTTGTGTATTTCGGGCGTAGCCGCATGTGGCTTTTTAAATTATCTTCCTAATTATGTAAGACAATTATTATCCGCTCTCGTCATCCTCATATATATTCATCAGTCTTGCTATAAGTCGCAGTAGATGCTATATAGGTCCATCAGATCTTACATCAAGATCCGTGCAAAATTTTCTTTTCGGATTTTCTTTTCTCTCTCTTAATCTCAGTCGAGTGATACATAATCACGCCATTAAACAGAGGCTCGAGCGGCATTAATGGAGACCTTGGGAGAGAGGTGGACGGCAGATGGAGGTCAAAGGGCCCTCCTCCCGATAAGCACGCGTAGGGGTCTGATCGCACGCCTCCCATACTCAAATAGCTACCCTGCACGGCGCCTCCTAGCTAATAAAAAAAGGGGACTCGTGGCGGCACATAGATGGTAAATAGAACGCCCACGGTTTCTATAATGCTTGTGTTTCCAATTGTAACGTGACAACACTTGTTCCAGAATGACTTTGTTGATTGTTAATGTGTGCGCCTTCGCTAATCGGATAACAAAATTACCACAACATGTTGGTGCCATGTCATGACACCAAGGCAAGTTTCATGATTTTCATGCGTGTTTTGGATTTACATGAATTAAAAAACCAAGTTTCTCAATGTTTCCAGCCGAGCCACGACGCCCGGATGTTTGAATTTCATTCCCATTTCTTGCATGGGACCTAGAAATTTACCCAAGGACACACATGTGATTTTTCAACCAGCTTTGGTGCACTGGAGCATGTGCTTGTATTTCAAATTTGAATTATGCACACCAAGGTGACACGTTCCCTCTCAGAACCACGAACCTTCTTGAGAGAAACTCCGGTTTGAAAGAAGCTTATACCAAAACTTATTCCTATTCGGCCAATTTTTTACCACAACATGGTAGTACCTTGACATGACACTATGCCAAGTTTCATGATTTTTAGGCGTATTTTGGATTTACAAGAATTTTAAAACCAACTTTCTCAATGTTCACAGCCGAGCCACGATGCCCAGATATTTGAATTTCATTCCCATTTCTTGCATGGGACCTAGATATTCACCCGAGGACACACATGCGATTTTTGAAGCAACTTTGGTGCACGGGAGCATGTGCTTGTAGTTCAAATTTGAATTATGCACATTAAACGACCAGAAAATCAATTAATGTATAAAAAGGCCAAACGAACCCGGTATAATTCCAAAATTTAACAGGGCACTCATGTAGTTCTATGTTGCCTCTGTAAAGAAACTCAAGGGGCAGCATATATTGTTTCACACTCAAAGGTGACACGTTCCCTCTCATAACCACGAGCTTTCTTGAGAGAAGCTCCGGTTTGTAAGAAGCTTATACCAAAATTTGTTCCTATTCGGCCATTTTTTTACCACGGCATGGTTGTACCATGACATGACACCATGCCAAGTTTCATGATTTTTAGGCGTGTTTGGGATTTACAAGAATTTTAAAACCAAGTTTCTCAATGTTCTCGGCTGAGCCATGATGCCCAGGTGTTTGAATTTCATTCCCGTTTCTTGCATGGGACCTAGAAATTCACTTGAGGTCACACATGTGTTTTTCAACAAACTATGGTGCACGGGAGCATGTGCTTGTAGTTCAAATTTGAATTATGCACATTAAATGACCAGAAACTCAATTAATGTATAAAAAAGGCCAAACGAACCCGGAATAATTCCAAAATTTAACAGGGCACTCATGTAGTTCTATGTTGCCTTTGTAAAGAAACTCAAGGGGGGCATCGTATATCGTTTCACACTCAAAGGTGACACGTTCCCTCTTAGAACCACGAGCCTTCTTGAGAGAAGCTCCGGTTTGCAAGAAGCTTATACCAAAACTTGTTCCAAATATGCCCAATTTTTTACCACAACATGTTAGTGCCACGACATGACAGCATGCCAAGTTCCATGATTTCTTGGCGAGTTTTGGATTTACATGAATTTAAAAACCAAGTTTCTCGATGTTCTCGTCCAAGTCACGATGCCCAGATGTTTGAATTTCATTCCCATTTCTTGCATGGGACCTAGAAATTCACCCAAGGACACACATGTGATTTTTCAACCAACTTTGGTGCAATGATGCATGTGCTTGCAGTTCAAATTTGGATTATGCACATTAAATGTCCAGAAACTCAATTAATGTATAAAAATGCCAAGCGAACCCAGAATAATTCTAAATTTAACAGGGCACACATATAGTTCTATGTTGCCTCTGTAAAGAAAATCTGGGGCAGGCAGTGTATATCATTTCACACACAAAGGTGACACGTTCCCACTCGAAACCACGAGGCTTGTTGAGAGAATCTCCAATTTTGCAAGAAGCTTATACCAAAACTTGTACCAATTCAGCCAAGAATTATAGACATATGAGAACAGGGTTTAGATTCTCCCGAACATCTCGCCACCTAGACCAATGTACTCTGATTTGAATTGAACATAAAATGGATACAAATATTTGAATTGGAGATCGTATGTCACATGTAGTTTATAGTGAAATACGATTACTGCTATATGCATGTTTTTTGTTATCAAGATAATATTTAAATGATTGTATAACTTGACAACAATCGTATTTGAATAAGGAAAATTGATTCAAATTTAGTCTATATGGTAGACCACAATATATATGTTCATAGGGTGGAGTAAAATATTCATATATGATGGAAGATCAAAATGTAGGACTACATCCATTATAAACCGCAAGGTCACCTAGCGATATATTCGAATTCAACATAACGTGGACTCAAAAATTGAAATTCAAGATCCTGGCATTTGTAGTCATATAAAAAGGTACACGACTCTTTCTTTTGGTGGGAATTGATTTTGTTGTTGTTGTTGTTGAGGCAAGTGCGAATCGATTTGGTACTGTACAGGGTAATCTTGTTCTCCCGATTTTTTAATATTTTTCTTGTAGTTTTTTCAATGACATTTATAGCAATATAGTAAAAGGGGACATGACTCTCTTGTGTCTTTTATGAATTGTTTTTTTGTACATGTTAAGTTTGTTTTGCCGAACAAGGAATCCGTGCCTTGTTATCCCGAAATTTTCAAGCTCGAGTATCTTTTGTCTCATCCTCTTTCAAACTCCAGCCTCTTCAACCCACGCCATGCCTTGTTGTCCCAAAAGATGCGAGCGAAAACTCCCTCCTCATCCGAAATCGGTCCCACAGCCCAAACACGTGAAATCCCCCTTCTACCCCTCAGCCAGAAATGCTGGTTCGACGTGGCGGTGTCAAAACCGGTGGGGGTTCGCTGGTCACTTACCCTACATTTTGGACAAGCGCGTCCCTAAGCCATGGCTCCCCCTACCTTCCCCTTCGCCCCCATTCGTACACCGAGGCTGCCAAAACCTACAAAACCCCATGCTCCTTGGTCGGCCTCCCGACCGCCGCCCAGCCGGAGACTCTTCCCCGACGAAGTCGTCCCACATCCACCGCACTGGATGAGGATCCATCGTCAATCTCGTCATCCCGCTGGATCAGCCGCCCCGTCCTCCACCTCCAAGGAGCTGCCCTGACGTTCACCTCGTCTATCGCGCCACCTCGATCCCCACAGCACCTTCTTGACCTGCCCCACTGGAACAGCAACACCCTCACCAATTCCTCCGATGAAGCTGAGCTTATCTCGGCGCCACCAAGGAGGTTCTGCACTCACCACTACATTTTATCTTTCATTCGATCTCACGGGGCTGCCGGTGCTCGATACCGAGCAGCCATGGTGGGTCTCCATCGATGGCGCCGTCGCGGCCACTTCATCCATGGTGTCTCTCCCCCATGTCATTGCTTCCTCGGCGGTGACTTCCACAGCAGCACTAGATGCAGCTGCTCCGACTCTCGCTCGCGGTGCTGCTGTTGCTCCGGCTCTCGCTCGCGCTGCGGCTCTATTCTTGCTGTCGGTCACGCTGCTGCACTACTCTTGCTTTCGTTCGTGCTACTGCTCTGCTCTGATATTGTTGTCAGTCACGCTGCTGCTCCGCTCTTGCTATCGTTCGTGCTGCTGCTCTGGTCTTGCTCTCGCTCACGCTGCTGCTGCTGCTGCTGCACGACCTCCGGAAGCTATAGGAGTTGCTGCTTTAGCACTTGCTCGCGGTTCTGCTGCACGACTTGCTCTCTGCTAGTGCATTCCTTGCTCGAGTGTCTGCTGATTTAGATCACTGCTTCTCTGCTACTAGTTCTCGAACTCCCTAAACATCTATTGCAATGCTCTTCTACTAATTCAATCAGTTTCGACAGTAAAATTCAGTTTTGACTGTAAAGTTCAGTTTCTTCAGTTAAGTTCGGAGTAAATAGTATTTACAGCATCTGTCGGAGCGGCCATGGCGCGGATGATGCATTTTACATCTAGCACTTTTGGTTGATGTATTTTACATCATCTATTGCAGATGATATTAGAGTCCCACTTCAGATTAACATTGTCTGTCTTGTCCTGCTTCAGCCTCGCCGCCACACACCTCACCGGAGCTGCTCCAACGATGGAACCATCCATCACAGCGAAGCAGTACCCTCGGCGCCATTTCCAAAGGCCTCAGATCTTCTTCCCCGCCTCCAACAGTCAGACCAGTATCACCATCCTCCATGTCCAACCCAATGATGTTGAGGTCGACAAGGCTATGCCAAAGAGGTTGTACACTCATTGCATCACTTTGTTACTCTGCATTCATGTCGATCCCTCAGGGATCCTTTTCTATGGAACTACTATGGTACTACTATTCGTGCATTTGGTTAGGAGCGGAGCAAAGCAAAACTGCGAGATTTTTTCCTTTGGTGTCTCTTTCAAAGAAAAATGGTAGGAGTTTTAATATCCAGTTGGACGTCCTTTTCAATAATATGCATGAAGAATAGGACTAATTGCATTACTGTCATAATAAGATTCTTATTTTTTCATTTTCACGTGGTTTGACATTGACCATGTTTCTCCATTCCTGTGTTCTTCCAATTCATGTGAACCAAACACCGAGGTTCGCAAAAATCCTATGTTTCCAAATGCTCTATTTTGCACGTGCATTCCTATCCTATTCCTGTGTTTTTCCTCCCCCTGTGTTTATAGAATCCTCCAATTCTAAGGAGCCCTTATAGATTTACTTCATTTTCACATAGGCGTCAAACAAAACTCTGTGTGTTATGTCCTGCTCCTGCCGTGCCGTCATCCAACCCACCTGAGGTGCACCATCGATAGAAGCGTTCACTAAAGCAGAGATTCCCCCTGCAAACTTTCTTTCGCCGCCTTAGATCATCTTCCCCGTTTCCGGCAGCCACGCCAACTGCATTACCATTATCGACTGAGCAGATGAACCCGAGGACTACACAGTTCAGAAAGAGAGGTCGCAGTCTTTCATGTTTGCTTACGTTATACATCAGTTATTATTACCTGCTACTTTATCGTTCAAACTTGAGTTTTAAAATTCCCGTGGGTCCCATATCGAGGCAGCAACGAATAGTATCTGTCTACTATCTAGTTCATATGGGGTCTTCTATGTGGTTCATGTTGGGTGGGCAACAAACAGTAGATGATCCATTGTCCATTTTTTTAAACTGAAGCTATAATCTACCTGCTATCATTAGTTTTGGATCTATCCACTTGTTTGCTACCATCAATCTTGATTTATGCATGCACCCTGTCGGTGGAAACAACACCTATGGAATACTGGATTCCCTTCTACGGTTGGCATGCGCGGGGTTGTGCAAAGAGCGGGTCTAGTAGCCAGCACAAAGATCGTTTACCCAAATTCGGGCCGCAAGGATGCGTAATGCCCTAGTCCTGCTTTGGTGTATGTTTGAGTGTTCTTGTGCTTCTAAACTAGCTGCAGTGCATGCGTAGTCCAAAAGATCCAAATCCTTCTCCAGTACGCCTCGGGCATCCTTTTATAGTCAAAAAGGGGTCGCCACAGTGGCACAGAGGAGGTGGAAAGGTGTATAGTGTACAAGCTTATCACCTGTCATTATGGGACAAGGTGCATTAAATCCGCTCCTTTGGTGTCCCGTTTGCTTTATTGGGGATGGCAACGAGGTCCGCCCCGTCCTCGTCATTCCGCCTTGCTTTGACACGCGTCCAGGCCAACGAGGCATGCAGCGCCACGTAAGCTGGCAGGCTGTTGAGATGGCGTGGTGTTAGGGTCTTCACGAAGATCTGCATGCCACCACGCAGGTGCTTGACTAACTAGATTAGCATCCACCTACTGCCACGTGGGTTCTAGCCTCAGTTGGTGGATTGGTCGCTGAGCTGGGGCAGTGACGGGGCGGCAAGGTCTTGTCGTGGTCCCGCGTATATTCCCGGCAAATGTCTTGCCGGGGTCTTGTGATCGCCCTCGGCAAGAGTCTTGCCGGGGCCATGCGAGTGTTTTCGGTGAGGAGCCTTGTCGGGGCCTCAGGGGCATCCTCGGCAAGGGGGCTTGCGATTGTCTTGTATTCTGGTCATCGTCTAGTCTTGTGGGCCCTTTGTCTTCACAAATATTTGTATGTCACCATGGAGGTGCCTCCCGAGCCTTGGTTCCAATGTGGTTGATGGTGTTGGAACTCTTGGGCTCAAGGGTGGCGCGCTTTGCTGGCGTTGGGCAAGTTGCCCCGGAAAGGCTCTTGTCGGGGCTGCGGCAGCCGCCCCGGCAAGGCTCTTGCTGGGGGTGTCCACCTTGCCCTCTTGTTCTTTGTGTCTCTGGTCTTGGCGTTGTTCTGGTTGTCTTCTGTTTTTGCTTCCTCTGCCCCGCTAGGTATGGCTGCAGCCATGGCTCTAACTATCCGTGCACAAGTAAAGGGGTACAATAGAGAGCCCCTACTTTTGTGCACCGACAGGAGCCCCTGGGCCTGGGCCATACATAAGCACGATGCGTTGTTGGGCTAGGCCCAAAACGGTGCGCGGGCATGCGGGGCCGAGTTTTACCATGGTAATTCCCCCGGCCGTTGCGCTTCCCCATGACCCATGTTGAATGCGTGACATGGCGGTCGTGCGCGGAATGACCGCAACATGTTTGTGTCATCCAAGGTGAACAGTAAAGAGGTGGTTTGCGTGTTCTCTCAAAACGGTGGAGCCGCCGCTCATTTACTCTCTCGGCCTTGGAACCGTCGTTCCATGTGTTCCCACTACACCTGCTCCTTACGCCACGTACGATGCATGCACGGCGCGGGGTAGGTGACAGACGCATGGAATATGGGAAGGCATGCGGGGGTCAATACTCACGTGCCTTCGATTTGGAGGGGAGGGCGGTCGATAGCCTCGCTTGCTGCCACTTTAATGAGCCGGATTCGAGTGGCCTCTTCAGGAGCGTAGAGCTAGTCTTTCGGCCTCCCCGCCCCAACTATAAAACGAGAACTCAGGGGTAGGAGGAAGAGCATCTCCCCGCGTCTCCCCTTCGTCTCCATCCCCACACACAGTCATGTAGAGGGGGCGTGGCCGCGGCCGTTCTTTTGTGGAGGCGACCATGTCCTCCTCCCGCTAGAGGGCTGCGGTGTTCAAGGAAGATCCAGATGCCCAGGGTGACGGCCATGCTCGAGGCGGGGCCGCCGGACGGGGCTGCGGACAGCGAGGTAGTCGTGGCAGAGCCGGTCGTCGAAGGGGGTGCCTGCATCATCTCCATCTCCGTCGCCATCTCCTCCGCCAACTCCTCCTGCTTTGCCAAGCGGCCATGTCGGGGACTCGGCGCTCGAGTTTATCCTGCAGCTGCGTGGGCCACTGCGCCGCCGCCTTCGTACTCCCCGGGCATTCGCGAGGGTGCTGGAGATCGACCAGCCACCGCGGCTAAGGCTTCACATGAAGGGGTGTTGCCATGGCGACATGTGGGTGAACACAGGGTTCCCCGCCCCTCAAGTGATGCTCCTTTGCCGGGGCTGGAAAACCTTTGCATGTGCCCATTGCTTAATGGATGGACACGTCCTCTGCTTCGAGCTAGCGGAGAGCGATTTGCTCTCCGTTAAGGTCTTCGGGCGCTCGGGACATAGGATAGGGTGCTGTGCGGAGAGCTTGACCGATGGCGAAAGCTCCTCTTCGGGCGAGAGTGACGAGGAGGACAGTGACAACGACGATGAGGGTAGTGGGTGGGAGGATGACTGGTCCGACTAGGCGTTGGGCACACTGTTCCTGGGTGACATCGGTAGCACCATCATCTGCATCGCCAGGTCCTTGAACTTCTCGGGTTCGTCGCCTTGGGCTGCTGGTGTTGGAGAGACGGGGAAGACCAAGAAGGTGGGTGGCGGGCCGTCATGTTGGAGTACGATGGCCTCGACGCCTTCGTCGCGTATTGCCGGACCGCTGCCTCATCTTTCAGCTCTTCCTCCGGCAGCGTCATCACCGGCCTCCTTCCGGACGATCGCTGATATGTTCTCTTGGCGCTTCTGCTTCTCGTACCTCGCCTAGGCACTCCTTTTTCCCTTCCGCGATCTTGTTCTGTTTCCTGAGGAGAGGGACAAGAAAGGGATTACGGGCATCTTATCTCTTTTTAGTTTTTAAGCATATGGGCCTTTGTAAGATTTAAATCTCGTAACCCCCTTGCTCATGTATGCATTCCGTATGAATTGTACTTGTAAGCAACGTATTAATGAGGAGAATGGTCTTTGTCGGGTCTTGTTTGCACGTGGGCAAGGGCCACACCAAGGAACGAGTCCTCATTATCTTAAGATAAACACTGCACCCCGGCAACAGGCCTTGCCGTTTTTCTGCTCTATAGCTCGGCTACACTCACGCCCTTGGCGGAGGTAAGGGCTGAGTACGATTAGGCCCTTCGCTCGTCCCCTTCCCATCGCACTACAACCAAGTTCCGGCCCAAAGTGAGGTTCTCAAACACGGGACAGAGGGAGCAAGATGGTATGAGAGCAAGCGAAGTCTCGTACGTTCAAGTTTCATACGGAGCCATAGAGCGGGGAAAGAAACTTATCTGATGTCGCAGCCCCCGGCAACCTTGGCTTGCCGTGATCGGATCTTTAGACCTGCAGCCCCTGGCGATCTTGGCTTGTCGGGGTCGGGGCATCAGCCTGTTCTCTTTCTTCCAAAATAGCTCAGCAGAAATGTCCATGCACCCTGCGAACCAAAAAGGACAGGACGGAACCTAGAGATGCATACTCGACCTCTATGCTATGGGTTAGTTGCCGCCAAGCACTATCAACCCTAATACAGAGAGAGACTCAACCTAGCATGCATGCTAAAACTTAGGGCGCCAACACTTCATTTATTTATGCTCAGGGTCTGCGTCTGGCTTTGTACAAAGGGTTACATGCCTTGCTGGCAAGGCTTGTACAAAAGGTGGTTTGCCGGGGAGCCCGTCAACCGCACCTTATGGGTAAAACTTGCGAAGATGTTCGATGTTCCAGGAGTTGCTCACTGGCATACCATCTTCGGTCTCCAGGTGGACTGCGCCGGTCCTGGTGACTCGTATTACCCGATAAGGGCCTTCCCACTTTGGCGTCAACTTGTTGGAATTCTTGGCCGACTGAACGTGTCGAAGAACAAGGTCGCCTTCCTTAAAGCATCGGGCATGAACCTTGCGGCTATGATAGCGGCACAAGGCTTCTTGGTAGCGTGTAGCTCGCAGAGCTGCCCGAAGACGATCTTCGTCAACGAGCGTTGCGTCATCTTGCAGCAACTTCTCTTGCTCAAGCTCATCATAAGCGAGCACTCAAGGTGACCCCTGCGTGAGTTCCATGGGGAGAACTGCTTCTGCCCCGTAAATGAGGGAGAAAGGGGTCTGGCCGGTGGCTCGATTTGGTGTCGTTCTGATTGACCAAAGAATCAATGGCAATTCATCAATCCATCGCCGTCCGCACTTGTGTAGCCTGTCAAAAGTTCTTGTTCGGAGGCCTCGCAATACTTCAGCATTCCCCCTCTCAGCCTGGCATTGCTTCGTGGGTTTGCAACAGAAGCAAAACAGACCTTGCTGCCGAGGTCCTAGATGTACTGCATGAAGGTGCGGCTCGTGAACTGTGTGCCGTTGCCAGTGATGACTCTATTTGGCACACCAAAATGGTAGACTAGTCCCTTGAAGAACTTGATGGCCGATTGTGCTGTCACCTTTCTCATCGCCTCCACCTCTGGCCACTTTGTGAACTTGTCGATTGCGACGTACAAGTACTCCAAGCCCCCGATAGCACGGGGAAAGGGGCCCAGTATGTCGAGCCCCCAGACCGAGAATGGCAGGAAAGAGGGATTGTCTGGTGAGCTTGAGCTGGTTGATGATGCTTCTTTGAATGGAACTGGCACACTTCACACTTGGTTACTAAGGTCGTCGCATCCTGGAGGGCAGTGGGCCAGAAGAAACCTTGCCGGAATGCCTTGCCGGTAAGGGCCCTTAACCCTATGTGGGAGCCACATATGCCTCTGTGGATCTCTGCCAACACCTCCAGTCCTTCCTCCCGAGGAATGCACTTCAATTTCACACCGTTCGGTATTTTTCTGTACCAAACATCGTTGACGAACTGATACATGGCAGATCGACGGGCTACTTTCTCCGCCTCTTCCTGCTCCTTAGGAAGTTCCCCTATTTGGAGTAATCGGACGGTATGCTGTGCCCATGCCGGAGCCTGAGGCTTGACGACAAGGGCTAAAGGCGTTTCTTCTGCCATGGGAGCGGCTGTCTCTACAGCCATGGCTTGACGCCCTGCTGGAGTCTGTTGCCCCATGGCAGGCCCAGTGTCCATGGCAATGTCTTTGCCGGCAGCTCCTGGGAGCTCGGCGGGAAGGTTCTTGCTGGGGCCTTATTTCCTTCGCTTGTTCTACCCCGATGATGGTTCAACGGATTGTTGAGTTAATCGAAGCACAAAAGTACCTGGTTCCACAGGCAATTTGAAGGCAGTGTGTTTCAACAAGTAGTCGGCGATGTCGTTCTCCACTCGGGGAACATGCTCTTCCAGCTTCCTCACTTCATCTATGTAGGCCTCCATCAATGGGCTTTGATAATCTTTGTTAAATTTCTTGATGACAAGCTGTGAATCACCCCTGATGATGATCTTCTTGATTCCAAGGTCTGCCGCGATCCTGAGACCGGCAAGCAACCCCTTGTATTCAGCAGTGTTGTTTGTTGACATCTCCCTGGGGAAGTGCATCTGGACTACATACTTGAGGTGCTCCTCGGTGGGCGCGACAAGCAGCACACCAGCACCGGCGCCTTGAAGCAAGAAAGCCCCGTCAAAGTACATAATCCAGTCACGACTTGTTTCCTTGCCGGGGAGAGTGGTCTCTTGAATATCTCTATCAGGCGTTGAGGTCCATTCCACAATGAACTCCACCAAGACTCTAATCTGAATTGTCGAAGTGCTTTCAAACTTCAAACCAAAGCTTGACACTTCCAAAGCCCATTCCACAATGCTCCCGGTTGCGTCTGGGTTATACAATATCCTTTGCAACGGGAAGCGGGTGACGATGGTGATTTCGTGTGCTTGGAAGTAATGACGCGGCATCCTCGAGGCCATAAAGAGGCCAAAGAGCAATTTGTGCACACCGGAGTACCTTGACCTAGCCCCCTGCAAGAGGGAGCTGATGAAGTAAATCGGGTGCTGCATCATCTTCTTCTTCTGCACTATTTCATTTGGCTGCATCGCTTCTGCTTCGCCAGCGCCAGACTCTGTCAGGGGCCTTGCCTTACCGGCACCAGGCCCTGCCGGGGGGAGCTCTGGTCTGCCATCTGCCAGCCCTGCTATTGCCATTGCCTCTTCGTCGACCTCCCTCTATGCCACTAGCGCGGTGCTGACCACTTGGTTCGTTGCCGCTAGATATAGCAACAACGGTTCTTGTGGTTTAGGCGCAACCAGTATTGGCGTAGAGGAGAGGTACTTCTTCAAATCCTGCGGGGCCGCCTCGGCCTCTGGGGTCCATTCCATTGGGCCCGCCTTTTTCAAGATTTTGAAAAAGGGAAGGGCACGTTCAGTAGACTTGGAGATGAATCTGCTCATGGCGGCAACGCAGCCAGCGAGCCGATGTACATCCTTGATCACCTAGGTACCTCAATCTGCTCAATGACCTTGATCTTGTCTGGATTCTCCTCGATCCCATGCTATGACACATAGAATCCGAGAAGTTTGCCGGACGGAACACCGAAGACACACTTCTCAGGATTCAGCTTGAGGTTGATCTTGCGCAAATTTGCAAATGTCTCTTCCAAATCTTGTACGACTGTTGCCCTGTCCTTGGTTGTGACCACTACGTCATCCATATAAGCTTCTATGTTTCTATGTAGCTGGGGCTCAAAACCAATTTGGACTGCTCTTGCAAACGTTGAGCCAGCACTCTTCAACCCAAAAGGCATTCGTAAGAAACAATACGTAGCACATGGGGTGATGAATGATGTCTTCTCTTCATCTTCTCTAGTCACAAAGATCTGGTGGTATCCTGAGTTGGTGTGAAGGAACGATAACAAGTCACACCCGGCCATGGAGTCAACAATCTGGTCAATGCGCGACAACAGGAAAGGGTCCTTCGGACATGCCTTATTGATATCTGTGTAATCAATACACAGCCTCCACTTCCCATTTGCCTTCCGCACCACCGCCGAATTGGCCAACCATGTCGGATGAAGTACTCCCCTCACCAAGCCTGCCGCTTCTAACTTCCTGATCTCCTCCGTGATATAATCCTGCCGTTCCAAATCTTGCTTCCCGACCTTCTGCTTGACGGGTCGCGCATGAGGACAGATAGCAAGATGGTGTTCAATCACCTCCCTAGGAACATCGGGGATATGTCGGATGCTCGCCATGCAAACACATCGACATTCACTCGCAGGAAGGTGACGAGCACGCCTTCCTATTTGTTGTCAAGGGATGAGCTTATGGTGAAGGCCCCTCCCATGCCATACTCCTTGACGGACACCTTCTTGGTCTCTGGTGGTGCAGCTCTAGATTTCTTGCTCTTGCCGGTGGAGCCGTCTGGCACGTCCTCGACGGGAGGACAACACTCCGAAGAGGTGGGCTTGCCAGAGTGAGTGCGAGAGGTCTTGCCGGTCTTCTTCCCTCCCGGGGCTTCGGTGGCAGGAGCAAGTGCCTTGGCGGCAGTCACTGCATCTGCCTCCTGGTAGAGTTGGTCAGCGCAGATCAGCGCATCCTTCTTGTCGGAGGGGACAGTGATGATAGTCATCGGCCCAGGCATCTTCAGCATGTTGTAGGCGTAATGTGAGGCCGCCATGAACTTAGCTAGCGTCGGGCAGCCGAGCATCTCATTGTAGGGCAAGGGGATCTGGGCTACATCGAAAACAATCCTCTCAGTCCTGTAGTTTAACTCGCCTCCAAATGTCATGGGCAGTGTGATCTTACCCTTCGGCTGATTCCTTCCCGGATTGACCCCTTGAAATGTGCCCGTCTCTTCGAGGTCTCCATCAGGAATCTACAGCCTTTTGATCACAATAGGTGAGATCAAGTTCGGACCGGCCCAGCCGTGAACTAGCATTTTTGTCACCTTGAGGTTGCGTATTGTTGGCGAAACCAACAACGGCAAACACCCGACCGCAGTTGTGCGATCAGGGTGGTCCTAGGTGTAAAAAATGATAGGTGTGCTGGACCACTTCAGTGTCTTTCGAGCATCGAATGATGGTTCCGTTGCTATGATCTCACACGCCCACTGCTTGAGCTGGCGCTGAGAGGTGTGTAGCGAGGCGCCACCATTGATGCACATGGCCTCCGTAGCTTTCTGGAACTCATGCTCGCCGGACTCGTCGTCCTCGTCATGACCGTCGTCTACCTGCTTCTTTTCGCGGCCTCGGGCGGGCCTCTCTTGCTGGTTATCCTTGCCGCGGTGACCTCCTTGGCCGCCATGCTTCTTGCCGGATCCTTCGGCACCATCCTGACCCTTCTCCTTGTCCCGCCTCTCATATTCAGCCTTTTGCTTCTCAACAAGCATCTCAACTTGTCGGCAATTCTGGAGGTCGTGGCCCTTGGTGCGGTGGATCTTGTAGTACTACTTGTCGGAGCCTCTTGGCTTGTCGGCGGCTGCCAAGGCCCGGCAAGTAGCACACCCGGCAATTTCCTTGTCGGGTTCGTCTGCCTTGGCCTTCTTGGCAGCGCCGGTGTCCTCAGATCCCTTGATGGCAAGCACAGTCTTGCCCTTGCGCTTCCTGTTGTGGCGCCGACCTTTCTTCGTCGAGGTGGCTGTGTCTTTGCCTGTGGAGTCGGTATCCGCACCGACGTCCTCGCCGAGGTACTTCCTCCCCTCTTTAGCTCGAGCGCACCTATCGGCCAGAACATAAAGTTCAGCCACATCTTTGACCTTGTTCGTTGCCAGCTCTTCACGCATCTTGCGGTTGCGCACATTCTGATGGAATGCGCTGATCACGGTAGCAGGATGAACATCTGGGATGTTGTACTGCACTCGGCTGAACCTCTGTATGTACTTGCATAGGTTTTAACCTTCCTTTTGGGGGATGATATGCAAATCGCTTGCCTGGCCATGAGCTTGGTGGCCTCCAGTGAAGGCGCCAACGAACTCATGACACAAATCTGGCCAAGAAGAAATTGAACCCCCCGGCAAGTGCATCAACCATGACATGACATTGGGTTTAAGTGCCAATGGGAAGTAATTGGCAAACACCTTTTCATCGCGAGCTCCAGCAGCCTGCATCGCAATGGTGTAGATGCTGAGGAACTCTGACGGGTGGGTCTTGCCGCCGTACTTCTCGCCAACGTCGGGCCTGAACGTGCGGTGGGAGGGCCACTGGAACTGCCGTAGCTCATGGGTAAAGGCTGGGCAGCCCACCTTGTAGGTAGGCCGCTAGAGCCTCCCGATGCTGGGTGGTCCATGGAGGGCCCCGCCCGCCTATCTGACTGGTGGCATGGTTCGCGCCGGCGCTCGATGGTGGTTCGTTCGTCTTCATGGGCTTGCTCCTGAAGAACTTGGCGCTGATCGCGGTGGGTCCATGGGTCGGATGATGCTATGGAAATGTTATCACAAGCGTCATCATGACGGACCGACACTCGCGGTGGCTGGCGTGTGGGAGGAGAGTGCACCGTTGCCACAGCACCTCCAGTCTTTCCACCACTGGCATGCGGTGGCTCGACAGAGCACCGGCCTGAGGGCCCCGCTGGTCGTGGCTCATCTTTGTTGGCAATGCCGACGAGGCTCCGGATGGTGGCTCTCCACTCGTCGAGCTTTTTCGCAGCAGGAGGAAAGTCGAGCAGCAACTGCGTGCGCGCCAAAGCTTCCGCTGGTGTGCGTGGTGGCGAAAGCTGCATGGACCGTGACGCGCTCTGACTTCTAACCACGTTAGAAGGAGCTCTATCACGGCCTTGCGGCTATGCGCCATTTTTTCCAGCGCCTCGGTGTGCGTACTGGACTCCTACGTCCCGTGAATGAGGCGTAGGACTCTTCCCGCGGTGGCGCCCGGGGTCACCAGCGTGGTGACGCTGCTCGTCACGCACAATCTAGGAAGAGCGCGTCATGGGCGCCGGCGTAGGCATCCTGGAAGTCGCCGTGCCGCCTATGGGTGGCATGACGCCGCCCATGGAGGGCCCCGAGCCGCCTCCGGGGGGCCTGGCTTCGTCTTTGGATTTGGCGGCTTGCAACTCGTTCTCTCGCGCACGAACGATATCGCTCGCCAGGCTTTGGCTGTCAGAGCAATGTTGGTGTTCGCGGGCCGTGCCTCGGCTTCCGTCCGTGACCGCCCCACCACTCGTCAGCACTGGTACGGGCCTTTCGGCCCCCGATGAACCGACCGCCATGATCGTCTTCTCTTGGGAGCCATGGCGATGAAGAACTGCTAAACTAACTGCTATACCAGATTTTCACAACTACGCCCCCTACCTGGCGTGCCAAAGATGTCGGTGGAATCAACAACTATGGAATCACTGAGATCCCTTCTACGGTTGGCGGGCGCGGGGTTGTGCGAAGAGCGGGTCTAGTAGCCAGCACAAAGATCGTTTACCCAGGTTCGGGCCGCAAGGATGCGTAATGCCCTAGTCCTGTTTTGGTGTATATTTGAGTGTTCTTGAGCTTCTGAACTAGCTGCAGTGCGAGCATAGTCCAAAAGATCCGAATCCTTCTCCAGTACGCCTCGGGCCTCCTTTTATTGTACAAAAGGAGTCGCCACAATGGCACACATGATGTACAAGCTTATTGCCTGTCATTACGGGACAAGGTGCATTAAATGCGCTCCTTAGGTGTCCCATTTGCTTTATTTGGGGATGGCAATGAGGTCCGTCCCGTCCGTTGTCGTTCCTCCTTGCTTTGACACGCGTCCAGGCCAATGAGGCATGCAGCGCCACGTAAGCTAGCAGGCTGCTAAGATGGCATGGTGGCAGGGTCTTCACGAAGATCTGCATGCCACCTCGCAGGTGCTTGACTTGCTGGATTAGCATCCACATACTGCCACGTGGGTACTAGCCTCAGTTGGTGGGTTGGTCGCTGAGCTGGGGAGGTGACGGGGTGGCAAGGTCTTGTCGTGGTCCCGCATATATTCCCGGCAAGGGTCTTGTTGCGGTCTTGTGAACGCCCTCGGCAAGAGTCTTGCCAGGGACATGCGAGTGTTTTCGGCAAGGAGCCTTGTCGGGGCATCGGGGGCATCCTCGGCAAGGGGGCTTGCGATTGCCTTGTCTTCTGGTCATCGTCTAGTCTTGTGGGCTCTTTGTCTTCACAAAGATTTGTATGTCACCATGGACGTGCCTCCCGAGCCTTGGTTCCAATGTGGTTGATGGTGTTGGAACCCTTGGCTCAAGGGTGGCGCGCTCTGCTGGCGTTGGGCAAGTTGCCTCGGCAAGGCTCTTGCCGGGGCTGCGGAGGGTCTTACCGCGGGAGTCCACATCGCCCTCTTGGTCTTTGTGTCTCTAGTCTTGGCGTTGTTATGGTTGTCTTGTGTTTTTGCTTCCTCTGCCCCGCTAGGTATGGCCGTAGGTGCGGCTCTAACTATCCGCGCACAAGTGAAGGGGTACAAAAGAGAGTCCCTACTTTTGTGCACCGACACACCCCTTAGGCCTTACAAAATCTAACTAATTTTTTATTATGCATGTCAGTTATTGTACACAATCGTACTAAACATGTAGAGAATAAGAGAAGACCGTTGCATGGGAATACAATGTCATGCAGATGCCGCTCCATGGTGGCCTAAGTGCCCCCCCCTCTCATCATTCCAGATTGTATTCCAGAGAAAGATAACTGTTCAGATGGGGATTCAGAGGGATCCGACCACTCCTATTTACCACCTGAGGTGTTTGCTCTAACCTGGTATGCTGATGTTGGTCATATCATGCATATGGTGCCTTGCATTGCTTACATTATTCATCTTATATGTCATCAGCTTAGTTTAGATTTGCTTTGTGTGAATGTCACCTGTTTGGTTTCTATATCATAGTCCCACCGTTCCTAAATATTTGTCTTTTTAGAGATTTCAACAAGTGACTACATACAGAGCAAAATGACTGAATCTACACTCTAAAATATGTCTATATACATCCGTATGTAGTAGTCCATTTGAAATCTCTAAAAAGACAAATATTTAGGAACGGAGGGAGTATATGGGAATTATGCAATGCCATCTTCTTTAGCCAGGCATCATATACGTAAATCATGCAATGCCATCCTGTTTAGCCAGTCATCGTATATGTGAATTTTATCGTGCCATATATTTTTTCATAATGTATTCCATTTGTCAACAATGTTTATACATTCATCTACTCTTCCTGTGCATCAGCCATTTGAGTCGGTCCTGGGAAAATCTGGAGTGAAAACAAGGTCTTCTGAGCAGTCAGTGCTTCCTATCGATGCATATTCCTTGCTGGTTACAGATAGCTCCTCAGAGGAGGATTCAGAGACAGATCACCAGTCGTATCCCCCCCCCCCCGAGGTGCATGCTCTAACTTGGCAAGGTTAT
>NC_057812.1:338546924-338575845 GCF_018294505.1 Triticum aestivum | reverse complement strand
GTGTCTTGCATTGCCATGGCATCTGCTCAGATTAGACATGCTTTGTGTGAATGCCTGATGTTTGCTTTTTATATCAGATATGTGAATTATGCAATGCCATGTTTTTCAGCCAGTTATCATATATGTGAAATATGCACTGCCATGTAGCCAGGCATCATATATGTGAATTATCTCATGCCATCTTTTTTTCATTACGTATTCCATTTGTCGACAATCTATGTATATTGAACTACTCTTCATGTGTATCAGCCATTTGAGCCGGTTATGGAAAAATCAAGAGTGAAAATAAGGTCTTTAGAGTAGGCAATGGTACCTGTTGAAGCATATATCTTGATGGTTACAGGGAGCTCCTCAGAGGAGGATTCAGAGACAGATGACCAGTCCTATATCCCACCTGAGGTGTATGCTCTAAGTTGCAATGTTTATATTTCTCATGTCATGCATATGGTGTCTTGCATTGCTTAGTTTAGACATCATATGCACAATATTGAATTCCATTTGCTTAGTTTAGAGATCATCCATGCGAGTGCCAGCTGCTTAGTATATGAATCAATTATGTCAATTATATCATGCCATCCTGTATACTTAGACAACATTTATGTGAATTATTTCATCCCAACCTATTTTAGAAAGACATCATATAGTTTTGTAATGTCATTCTGTTTAGATACTCATCATATGTTGAATTATGCCATTATATCATGTTAAGTTATCCATCATATATCTGAAACTGTGTCATGCTATCCTGTTTAGTTAGGCATCATATATGTGAAATTGTGTCATGATGTCTTGTTTGGTTAGACAACATATATGTGAATTGCCACATCGGTCTATCATACAATGTCTGTATGTTCAATTTCTTTTCTTGTTTATCATCATTTGAATTGGAGAGGGGTTATGGCAGTATCTAAGGGAGCAAAAACCTGTTCTTCACAAAAGACAGTGCTACCCATCGATGCAGATAGAACCATGGTTGTATTGTCCCACAAACATGCCCCACCACACATAATCGACACTCTTCCAGATTGCACACTTACACCGTTGGGCAGAGAAGCAGCTAAACCCATCTAGCCCCAGCCCCAGCGGATAGTAACCCACTTCTAGTTGACAAATCACCATGTCCACCACAAGTACCCCCACACAAGCAGTTTGTAAAACAACTGCAGTGCCCAAAGCACGAAGACCACCACAGCAAACCCAAACTCCACGTTTAAAGCAGAAGAGCAACTGTTCTCAGGTCAGATTCCGTAGCTATGGTCCATACTCCTTTGCTATTGCATCACTGTATTTACTCATACCAACTACTTTCAAATTTGAAGGATCCAATTGAAACTCCAATGGCCCAACAGGTATGTTTTAAACCTATTTCTTTAACTGGATTGTTGTTCTAACTTCTTGTTGTATGTTGATTTCAGTTTCAGTTGTATAAATAGTTATGTTCTCATGTGATGCACATTACAAGTGTTGCCAATGCTGTGTAGTTTCTCACACTTATATTTTGTCTATGTTGTTGTGTCTTAAAAATATATGAGTTGAACTGTGTCTCTATCTTGATTTGGCAACATAAACTAGAATGATATGGACAATACAGTGACCATAGTACATAGATATATGTTTGTTTCATGCTGTTATCCTGTCCACCTTGCTACTAAACCGGTTTACCAAAATGAGTTTGGTATACTACATGCTAAACATGTGATGTCTCTGCGTGTTTCCCTTATAGTATGCAAACATAATATATTGGAGAAGAGCACCCCACTATACAATGGTAGAGAAAGTGATGCCGATAAGGTTCCAGATAGTGAGACAACCCTGTTGGTCTCCAAGAAAGGTGATAAAAATGATCTTGTAGATAGTGAGAAAACCCCACAGTCCTGCGTTGATGTAGTGTTCGAGTTACTGGCCAGTACTGCTGGCACAAGCTCTTCGACATCGCTGCCTGTATCACTTCAGCTTCTTTAGTCTCAGCTACAAGCTGAAAGGCATCAGTCAGCTGTGCTGCGGCAAGAAGCCGAAGGACTGAGGAAATCCCTGTAGAATTCAGATGCTTACATTCTGGTGCAACAGCAAGTGCTGGAGGATTTAAGCGCCAAACAAGAGAAAGTTAATAAGTGTGCTAAGCATCTTGCCAGCATTATGGGTACCCAGGATATTGTTTCTTGAGCTCTTCTAAAGTGGTTTCAGTTCTGGACTTGTTTTGCTGCGGCCTTTATTTGCATTGGTCGCCAAGTTCGACAACTAGTGTATATGATAATGCTGCTTTGTTCCCTATATTTGCACTGGTGGTGAACTTTGATGCCCAGTGGATGTAATATGTGTAATAGCCGTGATAGCCTAGCGTAAGTTGCTTGCTCATTTATTTCATTATTGCCTTGTTTATTTGTTTGCTTGTATTCAGTGCAGTTCTTTTTCCGCGGTTAGCTAGTGGCCGCAATAATATATTTTTAAAACTAGGCCACAATAACCATGCGCTACATATTTACTGTAGTTACCATGGGCCTCCTACGGGCCGTAGTAACAATGGGCCTTCTTAGGGCCATAGAAAGAATGGGCCTTCTACGGGCTGTAGCATCAATGGGCCTTCTATGGGCCGTAGCATCAATGGGCCTTCTATGGGCCGTAGCATCAATGGGCCTTCTACGTGCCGTATGATCGATAGGCCAAACATGGGCCAATAACAGACCGCATTATGGGTCATAAATGGGTTAGATTTGGAATCGTCTGTACATGGGCCGACAATAACAGGCCGTCGTTAATCGGCCGTATTTGTCGACGTTGTGACAACGGCCCAACGGATTAACTGGCCGCAAACGGGCCGATTGTAACCGCGGGTTGAATTTGGCCCACAAGCAGAAAAGGCCAATGACGCGCCGTAAGTAACCGAATGTTGGAAATGAGCCCAAGAATAAATGGGCCCTGAGAAGGCCGAAAGATAACACGGGATGGAAACGGCCCAATGGAATAATGGGCCGTTAATGGGTATAAAGGGGTACACTATTCATCGCGGGCCAGATTCACCATGGGCCGTTAATGGGCCAAGAGTTACAAATGGCCTCGTATGGGCCAAAAGACATCATGGGCCATATATGGGCCGGAAGTTACAATGGGCTGGAGTCATATTGGACAACCCAGATGAAGCTACTGGGCTTAATTCCGATAGGTCGTAACCGTCCGTGAGTAAGCGGGCCGTAAATGGGCTATATACGAGCAGGTCATTAACAGGCTTTCTCTGGGCCAGCCCGTGATACGTCCATTTTGCATCATGCTTTTATATCGATATTTATTGCATTATGGACAGTTATTTCACTTTATGTCACAATACTTATGGCTATTCTCTCTTATTTTACAAGGTTTACATAAGGAGGGAGAATGCTGGCAGCTGGAATTCTGGGCTGGAAAAGGAGCAAATATTAGAGACCTATTCCGCGCAACTCCAAAAGTCCTGAAACTCCACGGAACATCTTAAAATATATAAAGAAAAATCCACGCCAAAGATGAAGGCCAGGGGGCCCACACCCTGCTCATGAGGGTGGGGGGGCGCGCCCCCCTACCTCATGGGCCCCCTAGTGGCTCTCCGACGTCCATCTTCTCCTATATGAAGTCTTTCGATGAGAAAAAAATAAGAAGGAACTTTTCGGGATGAGACTCCGCCGCCACGAGGCGGAACCTTTGCGGAACCAATCTAGAGCTCCGGCAGAGCTGTTCTGTCGGGGATACTTCCTTCCGGGAGGGGGAAATCATCACCATCGCCATCACCAACGCTCCTCTCATCGGGAGAGGGAAATCTCCATCAAAATCTTCAGTAGCACCGTCTCATCTCCAAACCCTAGTTCATCCCTTGTATCCAATTCTTGTCTCAAAGTCCGGGATTGGTGCTAGTACGTTGCTAGTAGTGTTCATTACTCCTTGTAGTTGATGCTAGTTGGTTTATTTGGTGGAAGATCATATGTTCAAATCCTATATGCATATTATTACCCCTCTGATTATGAACATGAATATGCTTTGTGAGTAATTACGTTCGTTCCTGAGGACAAGGGAGAAGTCTTGCTATGAGTAGTCATGTGAATTTTGTATTCGTTTGATATTTTGATAAGATGTATGTTGTCTATCCTCTAGTGGTGTTATGTGAACGTCGACTACATAACACTTCACCATTATTTGGGCCTAGAGGAAGGCATTGGGAAGTAATAAGTAGATGATGGGTTGCTAGAGTGACAGAAGCTTAAACCCTAGTTTATATGTTGCTTCGTAAGGGGATGATTTGGATCCACATGTTTCATGCTATGGTTAGGTTTACCTTAGTACTTTTGTTGTAGTTGCGGATGCTTGCAATAGAGGTTAATTGTAAGTGGGATGCTTGTTCAAGTAAGAACAGAACCCAAGCACTGGTCCACCCACATATCAAATTATCAAAGTATCGAACGTGAATCATATGAACGTGATGAAAACTAGCTTGACAACATTCCCATGTGTCCTCGGGAGTGCTCTTCCTATTATAGGAGTTTGTTCCGGCTTGTCCTTTTCTAAAAAAGTATTGGGCCACCTTGCTGCACTTTATTTACTTTTGTTACTTGTTGCTCGTTACAATTTATCCCGTCACAAAACTATCTATTACCACTTATTTCAGTACTTGCAGAGAATACCTTGCTGAAAACCGCTTATCATTTCCTTCTGGTCCTCATTGGGTTAGACACTCTTACTTATCGAAAGGACTATGATAGATCCCCTATACTTGTGGGTCATCAAGACTCTTTTCTAGCGCCGTTGCCGGGGAGTGTAGCGCCTTTGGTAGGTGGAATTTGGTAAGGAAAAATTTATATAGTGTGCTGAAATTTACTGTCACTTGTTACTATGGAAAGTAATTCTCTAAGGGGCTTGTTCGGGGTATATTCACCCCGTCTAGTAGAGCAAAGAGTTGCTCCTCAACCTACTGAACCTATTGAAAATGAAACTCCTTTTGAATTTCCTTCGGGTATGATGGAAAAACTGCTAGCTAACCCTTTTACAGGAGATGGAACAAAGCATCCCGATGAGCACTTAATATATGTGGATGAAGTTTGTGGATTATTTAAGCTTGCAGGTATACCCGATGATGTTGCTAAGAAGAAGGTTTTCCCTTTATCTTTAAAGGGAGACGCACTGATATGGTATAGGCTATGTGATGATATGAGATCATGGGACTATAAAAGATTGAAGTTGGAATTTCATAAAAAGTATTACCCTATGCATCTTGTTCATCATGATCGCAATTATATATATAATTTCTGGCCTCGCGAAGGAGAAAGCATCGCTCAAGCTTGGGGGAGGCTTAAATCAATGTTATATTCATGCCCCAATCATGAGCTCTCAAGAGAAATGATCATTCAAAATTTTTATGCTCGGCTTTCCGAAAACAATCACACCATGACCGATACTTCTTGTGCTAGCTCTTTTATGATGAAGACTATTGAATTCAGATGGAATTTATTGGATAGAATTAAACGCAACTCTGAAGATTGGGACCTCGACGAAGGTAAGGAGTCAGGTATGACACCTAAGTTTGATTGTGTTAAATCTTTTATGGATACCGATATTTTCCGTAAGTTTAGCACTAAATATGGACTTGACTCTGAGATAGTATCTTCTTTTTGTGAATCTTTTGCTACTTATGTTGATCTCCCTAAGGAGAAGTCGTTTAAATATCATCCTCCCATAGAAGTAAAAGTAACTGCACCTATTAAAGTTGAAGAAAATACTGTCACTTATAATGATCCTATTGTTTCTAGTTCTTATATTGAGAAACCACCTTTCCCTGTTAGAATAAAGGATCATGCTAAAGCTTCAACTGTTGTTCGTAAAAGCAACATTAGAACTTATACACCTCCTGAGCAAGTTAAAGTAGAACCTAATATTGCTATTGTTAAAGATCTCTTGTCTGATAATATTGATGGGCATGTTATTCAGTTCGAAGGTGAAACTACTAGAATTGCTAAACCCTGTGATAAAGATAAACATAGACCTGTGGTAGGCGTGCGTGTTATTTCTGTTAAAATAGGAGATCATTGTTATCATGGCTTATGTGATATGGGTGCTAGTGCTAGTGTAATACCTATTGACTTATACGAAGAAATTAAGAATGAAATTGCACCTGCTGAGTTAGAAGGTATTGATGTCACAATTAAACTTGCCAATAGAGATACTATTTCACCAATTGGGATTGTTAGAGACGTTGAAGTCTTGTGTGGGAAGACTAAATATCCTGCTGATTTTCTTATTCTTGGTTCCCCACAAGATAAATTTTGTCCCATTTTATTTGGTAGACCCTTCTTGTATACTATCCTTGCTACCATAGATTGCACAAAGAATGTTGTTACTGTTGGCTTGGATGATATGGTTCATGAGTTTAATTTCTCTAAATTTAGTAAACAAAATCGTGAGGAAGAATTACCTAGTAAGGATGAAATTATTGGTCTTGCTTCTATTGCCGTGCCTCCTAGTGATCCTTTAGAACATTATCTGCTAGACCATGAAAATGATATGTTCATGAATGAAAGAAGGGAAATAGATGAAGTATTCTTTAAACAGGAACCTATTCTGCAACACAATTTGCCTGTTGAAATTTTAGGGGATCCACCTCCACCCAAGGGTGATCCCGTGTTTGAGCTTAAACCGTTGCCTGATAATCTTAAATATGCTTATCTTGATGAAAAGAAGATATATCCTGTCATTATTAGTGCTAACCTTTCAGAGCATGAAGAAGAAAGATTATTGAAAACTCTGAAGAAGCACCGTGCTGCTATTGGATATACTCTTGATGATCTTAAGGGCATTAGTCCCACTCTATGTCAACATAAAATAAATTTGGAAGCAGATGCCAAACCAGTTCGTGATCCTCAACGACGTCTGAATCCTAAAATGAAAGAAGTGGTAAGAAAAGAAATACTCAAGCTTTTGGGGGCAGGTATAATCTATCCCATTGCTTATAGTGAGTGGGTAAGTCCTGTCCATTGTGTCCCTAAGAAGGGAGGTATTACTGTTGTTCCTAATGATAAAGATGAATTGATTCCACAAAGAATTATCACAGGTTATAGGATGGTAATTGATTTCTGCAAATTAAATAAAGCTACAAAGAAAGATCATTACCCCTTACCTTCTATTGATCAAATGCTAGAAAGATTATGCAAACATACACACTATTGCTTTCTAGATGGTTATTCTGGTTTCTCTCAAATACCTATGTCGGCTAGAGATCAATCAAAGACTACTTTTACATGCACTTTTGGTACTTTTGCTTATAGATGTATGCCTTTTGGTTTATGTAATGCACCTGCTACCTTTCAAAGATGCATGATGGCTATATTCTCTGACTTTTGTGAAAAGATTTGTGGGGTTTTCATGGACGACTTTTCCGTCTATGGTTCCTCTTTTGATGATTGCTTGAGAAATCTTGATCGAGTTTTGCAGAGATGTGAAGAAACTAATCTTGTCTTGAATTGGGAAAAGTGCCACTTTATGGTTAATGAAGGTATTGTCTTGGGGCACAAAGTTTCTGAAAGAGGTATTGAAGTTGATAAAGCCAAGGTTGATGCTATTGAAAAGATGCCATGTCCCAAGGACATCAAAGGTATAAGAAGTTTCCTTGGTCACGGTGGATTTTATAGGAGGTTCATTAAGGACTTCTCAAAAATTTCTCGGCCTCTGACTAATTTATTGCAAAAAGATATACCATTTGTCTTTGATTATGATTGTGTAGAAGCATTTGAAATACTTAAGAAAACATTAGTCTCTGCACCTGTTGTTCATCCACCTGATTGGAATTTACCCTTTGAAATTATGTGTGATGTTAGTAATTATGCTGTATGTGTTGTTCTAGTGCAAAGAGTTGATAAGAAATTAAATGTTATTCATTATGCTAGTAAGACTCTAGACAATGCTCAAAGAAATTATGCTACTACTGAAAAAGAGCTTTTAGCAGTTGTATTTGCTTGTGATAAGTTCAGATCTTATATTGTTGATTCTAAAGTAACTATTCAAACTGATCATGCTTCTATTAAATATCTTATGGAAAAGAAAGATGCTAAACCTAGACTTATTAGATGGGTTCTCTTGCTACAAGAATTTGATTTGCATATTGTTGATAGAAAGGGAGCTGAGAACCAGACAACTTTTCTAGGTTAGAGAATATTGTTGATGACCCACTACCTACTAATGATAGCTTTCCTGATGAACAATTAAATGTTATAAGTACTTCTCGTAGTACTCCATGGTATGCTGATTATGCTAATTATATTGTTTCTAAATTTATACCACCTAGATTCACATACCAACAAAAGAAAAAGTTCTTCCATGACTTGAGACATTACTTTTGGGATGACCCACATCTTGATAAAGAAGGAGTAGATGGTGTTATTAGACGTTGTGTACCTGAGCATGAACAGGAACAGATCCTATGCAAGTGTCACTCCGAGTCTTATGGAGGACACCACGCTGGAGATAGAACTACACATAAGGTATTGCAATCTGGTTTTTATTGGCCTACTCTCTTCAAGGATGCCCGTAAGTTTGTCTTGCTGTGTGATGAATGTCAAAGAATTGGTAATATTAGTAGACGTCAAGAAATGCCTATGAATTATTCACTCGTTATTGAACCGTTTGATGTTTGGAGCTTCGATTATATGGGACCTTTTCCTGCCTCTAATGGATACACACATATTCTAGTTGCTGTTGATTATGTTACTAAGTGGGTAGAAGCTATTCCAACTAGTAGTTCTGATCATAACACTTCTATTAAAATGCTTAAAGAAGTTATTTTTCCGAGGTTTGGAGTCCCTAGATATTTAATGACTGATGGTGGTTCACACTTTATTCATGGTGCTTTCCATAAAATGCTTGCTAAATATGATGTTAATCATAGAATTGCATCTCCTTAGCACCCTCAGTCTAGTGGTCAAGTAGAGTTGAGCAATAGAGAGCTCAAATTAATTTTGCAAAAGACTGTTAATAGGTCTAGAAAGAATTGGTCCAAGAAACTTGATGATGCATTATGGGCTTACAGAACTGCATACAAAAATCCTATGGGTATGTCTCCGTATAAAATAGTTTATGGAAAAGCATGTCACTTACCTCTCGAACTAGAACATAAGGCATATTGGGATATTAAAGAGCTTAACTATGATTTTAAACTTGCCGGTGAGAAGAGGTTATTTGATATTAGCTCACTTGATGAATGGAGAGCCCAAGCTTATGAAAATGCCAAGTTGTTTAAAGAAAAAGTTAAAAGATGCATGACAGAAGGATACAAAAGCGTGAGTTTAATGTAGGTGATTATGTATTGCTATACAACTCTCGTTTAAGATTTTTTGCAGGAAAACTTCTCTCTAAATGGGAAGGCCCCTATGTTATCGAAGAGGTCTATCGTTCTGGTGCCATAAAAATCAACAACTTCGAGGGCACAAATCCGAAGGTGGTAAACGGTCAAAGAATCAAACATTATATCTCAGGTAATCCCATAAATGTTGAAACCAATATTATTGAAACCGTAACCCTGGAAAAATACATAAGGGACACTTTCCGGAGCGTTTCAGACCTCGAAAAGGAATAGGTATGTGGTACGGTAAGTAAACCGACTCCAAAACAATTTCTAAGGCAATATTTCTCTGTTTTGGAATATTTAGAAAAATAGAAAAATAAAAAGCAGTCCGGGAAGGACACGAGGGCCCCATGAGGGTGGTGGGCGCGCCCTACCGCCCTGGGCGTGCCCCCTACCTCGTGAGCACCTCGTGTGCCCTCTGAACTCTGTTTTCTTGCATGATACGTATTTTGGTCGGTAAAAATTCATTATATAATCTCCTAGGGGTTTTGACTCCCGTATCACGCAAAAATCTTCTGTCTTTGTTTCGAGCTACTTTTCTGACAGATCTAGATTATCATGATGTCCCCAAGTGCTTCCAAGGACAAGTTCTTCGAGAAGGTCATCAACCCTTACCTCGCGGAGGTGCTGCGACACCCTCAAACCATTGAGATGTGTGGTGGGTTGTTGCACATCCGCGATGTTGAGGGACCAAAGGGAACCGGAAGCATGGAGATGAGGCTCGAAGCAATGGAGCAACAAGTTTTCAAGTGCCAGGGGATGGTGGAGCGTGGAATCAACACTAGCCAGATGCTCGCGGAGTTCACTAACAACTACAAGCCGGATGCCAAGAACACCGAGGAGGCCATCTTCAAGCTATATGAGAAGATCGAGCACCTCCAAGCCCAAATCTATGACTTGCAAAACCAAAACTGTGAGTATGAATATAGATTCAAAAGAATGAGTTTGGCTGCAGATTCGAGGATTCCGGAGACTCGATCATCCTTCTATGATGGTGAACCTATGCCTTGGAAGATGGATGACAAGCCTGCATCATCAACAACACCTCCACCTTCTTCACCAACCAAGGAGATATAATCACATGGGTATGGGCACTCCCCTTGGCAACTGCCAAGCTTAGGGGAGGTGCCCCGGTATCATATCACAATCACAACTCCTATCTCTACCGTTTTTCTTAGTTCGATCCTATTAGTAGTATCTTGATCTAGTAGAATAAAGTTTATGGCATGATCTAGTTTTGAGTTTTGCTTTATGATCCCTCTTTGTAATCGAGTCCGTGAGCTATATATAATAAAGATTAGTGTTGAGTCAAGGGCTTGATTATTTTGCCATGATCTTGGGTGAATAAAAGAAAAGAGAAAAGGAATAAAAAGAAACAAAGAGTTCATATTGATCTTATTGAGAGTAATGACTTCACATAGAAAGAGTATGATGACTAAAAGTTGTTGGGAGTTGGCAGACATAGCTTTGGTCATTGTTGCAATTAATAGGAAGTAATAAGGAAAGAGAGGCTTCACATATAGATATATTATCATTGACATCTTTTATGATTGAGAGCACTCATTAAAATATGGCATATGGCATGCTAAAGAGTTGATGTTGGACAAGGAAGACAACGTAATGAGTTATGTCTTTCTTATATCTGAGGTAAAGTATGTTGTCGTGGATCCTCTAACTTGTTGGGCTTGCCTTTCCCCCTCATGCTAGCCAAATTCTCAGCACCAAGTAGAAATACTACTTATGCTTCCAAACACCCTTAAACCAGTTTTGCCATGAGAGTCCACCATATCTAGCTATGGATTGAGTAAGATCCTTCAAGTAAGTTGTCTTCGGTGCAAAGCAATAAAAATTTCTCTAAATATGTATGATTTATTGGTGTGCGAGAAATAAGCTTTATACGATCTTGTGATGTGGAAGTAATAAAAGCGACAGACTGCATAATAAAGGTTCATATCACAAGGGGCAATATAAAGTGACGTTCTTTCGCATTGAGATTTTATGCATCCAACCATAAAAGCGCGTGGCAACCTCTGCTTCCCTCTGCGAAGGGCCTATCCTTTATTATTATCTTCTACCTTATGCAAGAGTCATGGTGATCTTCACCTTTTCTTTTTCATTTTATCCTTTGGCAAGCTCAGCATGTTAGAAAGAACATGATATATATATATATATATATATATATATATATATATATATATATATATCTAATTGGATGTAGGGGAGCATGAACCATTATTATTGACATTACCCTTGAGGTAAAAGGTTGTGGGGCAAAACTATAAGCTCCTATCTTTCTCTGTGTCCGATTAAAACTCCGTCACCACAAGTATCGCGTGAGTGTTAGCAATTATGAAGGACTAAATGATAGTTGAGTATGTGGACTTGCTTTTTAGCTCTGACATAGACTCTTTCCAATGTTATGATAAATTGCAATTGTTTCAATGACTGAGATTATAGTTTGTCGGAGCCCAATAAGGTTTATGATTTATACTTTTGCATTGTGAATAGATCATCACTTGAACATAAGTAATCATATGACAAAATCTATATATGTTGTTGTTATGAGAATAATCATGATGCCTTCATGTCCGTATTTTATTTTTATCAACGCCTCTACCTCTAAACATGAGGACATATTTATTGTTATCGGCTTTTCGCTTCAGGTCAAGCGAGGTCTAAGCTTGGGGGAGTTGATACGTCCATTTTGCATCATGCTTTTATATCGATATTTATTGCATTATGGAATGTTATTTCACTTTATGTCACAATACTTATGGCTATTCTCTCTTATTTTATAAGGTTTACATAAGGAGGGAGAATGCCGGCAGCTGGAATTCTAGGCTGGAAAAGGAGCAAATATTAGAGACCTATTCTGCGCAACTCCAAAAGTCCTGAAACTCCACGAAACATCTTAAAATAAAAAAAAATCCACGCCAAAGATGAAGGCCAGGGGGCCCACACCCTGCTCACGAGGGTGGGGGCTCCCCCCCCTAGGGCGCGCCCCCTACCTCGTGGGCCCCCTGGTGGCTCTCCGACGTCCATCTTCTCCTATATGAAGTATTTAGATGAGAAAAAATAAGAAGGAACTTTTCAGGACGAGACTCCGCCTCCACGAGGCGGAACCTTGGCGGAACCAATCTAGAGCTCCGGCAGAGCTCTTCTTCCGGGGATACTTCCCTCCGGGAGGGGGAAATCATCACCATCGTCATCACCAACGCTCCTCTCATCGGGAGAGGGCAATCTCCATCAACATCTTCACCAGCACCATCTCATCTCCAAACCTAGTTCATCCCTTGTATCCAATTCTTGTCTCAAAGTCCGGGATTGGTGCTAGTAGGTTGCTAGTAGTGTTGATGACTCCTTGTAGTTGATGCTAGTTGGTTTATTTGGTGGAAGATCATATGTTCAGATCCTATATGCATATTATTACCCCTCTGATTATGAACATGAATATGCTTTCTGAGTAATTACGTTCGTTCCTGAGGACAAGGGAGAAGTCTTGCTATGAGTAGTCATGTGAATTTCGTATTCGTTTGATATTTTGATAAGATGTATGTTGTCTATCCTCTAGTGGTGTTATGTGAATGTCGACTACATAACACTTCACCATTATTTGGGCCTAGAGGAAGGCATTGGGAAGTAATAAGTAGATGATGGGTTGCTAGAGTGACAGAAGCTTAAACCCTAGTTTATGTGTTGCTTCGTAAGGGGGTGATTTCGATCCACATGTTTCATGCTATGGTTAGGTTTACCTTAATACTTTTGTAGTAGTTGCGGATGCTTGCAATAGAGGTTAATCGTAAGTGGGATGCTTGTTCAATTAAGAACAGCACCCAAGCACTGGTCCACCCACATATCAAATTATCAAAGTATCGAACGCGAATCATATGAACGTGATGAAAACTAGCTTGACGACATTCCCATGTGTCCTCGGGAGTGCTCTTCCTATTATAAGGGTTTGTTACGGCTTGTCCTTTGCTACAAAAGGATTGGGCCACCTTGCTGCACTTTATTTACTTTTGTTACTTATTGCTCGTTACAATTTATCCTGTCATAAAAGTACCTATTACCACTTGTTTCAGTACTTGCAGAGAATACCTTGCTGAAAACCGCTTATCATTTCCTTCTGCTCCACGTTGGGTTTGACACTCTTACTTATCGAAAGGACTACAATAGATCCCCTATACTTGGGGGTCATCAGCCCGTTACCTTTTGACCAAGTCAAACGGGCCGGTCGTTTCACCGGAATGGGCCTCTGTTGGGTCGTGCCACATGTCGACGTATCATAGGCGCCTCGTGTCCAATGAATGGATGACATCTGTCCCAACGGTGAGCCAACAAGTGTTTCCTCCGGCCAATGATAATTTTACATGTGGAAAATCCTCATTAGTCCAGGCTGTTAGCGGGTTATCGGATCCAAAACCGGACTCGATAGCTTAACGACGACCCATTACGGTGGATTCCACATGTCAGTCACCCTTGACGAAAGCACTTCCATGACGCGTGATTTATTGTCATGGAAGTGGACGCTTCGGTGATAATAATTTTGGTAATGTCATGGAACACTTGTATGATAGCACAGGTATGACAATCTTGATTCTGTCATAAATTTGTCATGGATGTATATGCATGACAGAAAACGTGACCTACTGTGACAAACACGTATCATCATGGAAGTGTATTATTTTGTAGTGAATGCATCAGCAATAACATTTTCTTTACTCTTCTTGTGTTTAATGACATAAGGGAAAGTCTCAATGAATTCAACCCATTTAGCACGTCTATGGTTCAGTTTGGCTTGACTTTTAATATGTTTCAAAGGTTCATGATCAGAATGTATAACAAATTCTTTGGGCCATAAATAATGTTGCCATGTTTCTAAAATCCGAACAAGAGCATATAATTCTTTATCGTAAGTAGAATAGTTCAAACTAGGCCCACTCAATTTTTCAGAGAAATATGCAACATGTTTACCATATTGTACTAACACACCTCCTAATCCAATTCCACTAGCATCACATTCAAGCTCAAAAGTCTTATTAAAATCAGGAAGTTGGAGTAAAGGAGCATGTGTCAACTTACCTTTCAATACCGTGAAGGCTTGTTCCTGTGGGGTACCCCAAACAAAAGGCACATCCTTCTTTGTGATCTCATTTAGAGGTGCAGCAATGGTGCTAAAATCTCTCAAAAAATGCCTATGAAAACCAGCGAGGCCATGAAAATTCCTCACTTGTGTGACCAGTTTGGGCTGCGGCCAACTCTCAATAGCTTTAGTCTTCGCTTTATCAACTTCAATTCCATGTGGAGTAACAACATAGCCAAGAAAAGATACTCGGTCGATGCAAAAGGTGCACTCCCAAGGTTACCAAACAAACACACATCACGTAGAGCAATAAAAATAGCACATAAATGTTCCAAATGTTCCTCCAAAGATCTGCTATAAATCAATATATCATCAAAATAGACTACCACAAACCGTCCAATGAAAGCACATAAAACTTTGTTCATTAATCTCACAAAAGTAGTACGTGCATTAGTAAACCCAAAAGGCATGAATAACCACTCATATAATTCAAACTTCATTTTAAATGTTGTTTTCCATTCATCTCCCAATTTCATACGAATTTGATGGTATCCACTACGCAAATCAACTTTGGAGAATATTGTAGAGCCATTGTAGCGATCCGACCTCAAACGGTCAAACCTCTGTGCATAAGTCTCATCCCTAGATTGAAAATGCTGACACACACAGTTCTTGAAGGATTTATAACTGAGTGCAATCACACACTTATTACATCGAATGCCTTAAAAGAGAACTTATTACAATAATATGGCTTAAGGCCATCTAAATAAGATAATAGCGGAAAGCTTCGAAGGTAAAGCGAGTCCCTCAACTCCAATGGCATAGCTGAGTGCACGACAACGACCTAGCGCACCTTACTCTTGGTCTGAAAAATCTGCAACATAATACGTTGCAACCCGAAAATGGGTCAGCACATGGAATATGCTGGGAAAATAACACTGTAGAGCAATGAACAAGTAGCAGCTATAACTATATGCATATATGGCTCGTGGAGGCTTTACGGTTTTCATGTTTTTGCGAAAAGCCAAATTTTCCCTACAACAAAGGAATATATTTTGTTTAACTATCGTGCTAGTTGATAAACATTGAGAATGGTAACCCCTTCTCAATCCCAATTAATGTAATCATTAACCCCACAAGTTGATTAAATAAAGTGATGAGATCAACATAATAATTCAAGCACCAAATACTCAAGATGTCCATAACCGGGGACACGACTAATCATGATTAGTTTGTACACTCTGCATAGGTTTGCACACTTTTCCCCACGAGACTCAATCTCCTCCATTGAATTTCTCGCACTACATGATGTTTGAGAAATGGATGACCGAGACACAGTCTTTCAGAAGCGTTAAATCTTCGACGGGTAAACCGTACCACCTACATCCCCTACATCTTCTAGTTTACCATTGAAAGAGGTCACACAACATACTCAACTATGCCAGATCACATAATGGCTTGTGGCTGCACACAGAAGTTTCCTGCATGAATAACAATATGATCCCTTTGAGCCTGGGTGGCGGACCATAGGATGATCACACGGATTCCCCGAGATCTCCTTGGACATCACTGGATTGCCCCAGGTGCCCACAAACAATCCACCCAGATGTGTGTTAAAGTAGCTGCCTTAAATAAACCCTTAGTTCATAATAATACTCACAACTGTCATGAATCACTCAACCGAAACCACGTCTACGAGCATAGCATAGCAGTATAAGCACAACGTAGGAGTAACTCCCAGGGTTTGAATGAAAAAGGGCAATAGGTACTACCTCAACTATTACTTCCCAATACCCACATGTTATGAAGTCCTAACCATCCAATGTTTGAGGGTTTAAACTAATGCACAAAAACTCGGTAACAAAGAGGTATGATCAAAGTGTTACTTTCCTTGCTGATGATCTGCAAACCCTAGAGACTCATAGTAGCACGCTTCACACTCCAAAAATTCTATGGCAAACAAAAAATAGCACATATAAGAACTCAAGCAATAAATGCATGGTTAAACTCAGATGAGAAAGTCCAAACTGAAAGTTCAACTGAAGTGCTTCGATATGCAAAAAGAAACACTCAAATCGGAGCTACGAAACTCAAACTACGATCAAAAGAAGTTCGAGTTAAAATCTGCTTGCAACCAAATTTTAAATTCTCAAAATCATGTTCAAGTTGATTAACTGGAAAGAGGGGTTCGATACGTAGATTTTGGCGTTGGTTTCACTAGATTTGGACGAACGGTTCAGAAACTGTGAGGGTTTGAAGATCAGGGGCTAATCTGTGATAAAAATAATCGCGGATAGGTCTCCGGCCGAAATTAAAATGAAAAAGAAAAGACTAACGAACGAACATTCGTTATCAGAGATAAACGAATGAACGCGTTCGCAAACAGAGGCTTACGGGCGAATGTTTGTTAAATAACGAAACTGAAGAAAAACCGAGAAAACCGATCTATAAAAAACCTAGTTAGATATAGGGTTTATCGAAATAAACCGACGAAAAAACCGGGAAAAAACCGGTCGTCGGTGGTGGCGGAGCCGAACGGTGGCGGGCGGCGGCTCCGGCGCGGCAACGGCAAGGCGGGGCTTGGGCGACAGCGGCATCGGCGGTGCGGCTGCAGGCGTGCGGCAGGAGCAGGCGGTGGCGGGGCTTGCAGCGGCGGGGCGATGTGAGGAGGCGAGGGGGCTCCAGCAGGGCTTATAAAGGGGCGAGGCAAGGTGTCTTGGGGGAGGGGGCAAGGCGGCAGGCGGCGTGGCCGAGCCGGACTCGGCGTCCGTGCGGCAGCGGGAGTCCGCGAGGAAGACGGCGGCGCGCGGGAATGGGCCGGCTGGGCTTCGGCCGAGTCGGTCCGGGAATTTTTTATTTTTTTAAATAAATTCCGCCATAGAAAATCCTAAATAAATATGAAAAAAATTCTAAAAATCCCAAAAATAATTTTCGGCGTCTAAATAAAATATCTAAAATATGGTGAACATTTTTTGGCCTAAAATGCAATTTTGAAAAATGCATATTTTTCTAATTCAAATAAAATCTCGAATAAAATCCAAATAAAATAATCATTTGATTTTAAAATCTTTCCTCCAATATTCCCCTCTGATTTGGAGAAGTCATATTATCTCCTCTCTTTTATTTTAATATTGGGAATATTTCGGAGAGAAAAAAATTAAAAATCAAAATGACCCTCTTTTCAAATTTGAGAAAATTCAATTATGAAAATAAATGAAATCTCCAACTCTCTCCTTGGGTCCTTGAGTTGCTTAAGATTTATAGGATCACAACAAAAATGCACATAAAATATGATATGCATATGATGTTCTAAGTACAACATCCAAATTGAAAATTTTGGATGTTACAAACATACCCCCCTTAAGATGAATCTCGCCCTCTAGATTCGGGTTGGCTAGCTAATAGTTATGGTTGGTATTTCTGTAAGTTTTCTTATCATTCCAAGGTGGCTTCATCCTCGGTATGGTAGCTCCACTGAACTTTGCAAAACTTGATAACCTTGTTGCTCGTAACTCGACTAGCAAATTCGAGAATCTTGACGGGTTTCTCCTCGTAGGTCAGATCACTGTCCAACTAAATTGCTTCCAGGGGCACTGTATCTCTTAGTGGAATATCAACCATCTCTGCATGGCACTTCTTCACCTAGGAAATGTAAAACACATCATGAACTCCTGACAGTCCTTCGGGTAACTCCAGCTTGTAGGCAACCTCTCCCATATGTTCCAAAACTCGGTACGGTCCTACAAATCTCGGGGCTAACTTTCCCTTAACTCCAAAACATTTAACTCCTTGCAGTGGTGACACACGAAGATATGCTCGGTCTCCAATCTCATAGACTACCTCCTTGCATTTAGTATCTGCATAACTCTTCTGTCTAGACTATGCTACTTTCAATCTATCTCGAATCAACTTAACCTTCTCTTCGGACTCTTTGATTAAATCTGGTCCAAACAACTGACGGTCTCCAATTTCATCACACATTAGTGGTGTCTGGCATCTCCTTCCATACAAAGCTTCGAAAGGAGCCATCTTCAAACTAGCCTGATAACTGTTGTTGTATGAGAACTCTGCGTAAGGCAAATTATCATCCCAACCAGATCCATAATCTAGTGCACAAGCTCTCAACATGTCCTCCAGAATCTGATTGACTCTCTTTGTCTATCCATCTGTCTGCGGATGAAAGGCTGTACTGAACTCTAGCCTGGTACCCAAAGTCTGATGCAACTAATTCCAAAACTTCGAGGTAAACTGTGTTCCTCTATCTGATACGACGGTCCTTGGAACTCCATGCAGAAATACGATCCTGGTCATATATATCTTGGCCCATTTCACGATTGTATAGGTGGTTTTCACTGGGATAAAGTGAGCTACTTTTGTCAAATGATCAACCACTACACAGATTGAATCGTATCCTGATCGGGTCATGGGTAATCCGGTGATGAAATCCATGCCAAGCTTGTCCCACTTCCATTCGGGTATCGGCATAGGCTGCAGTAATCCTGCTGGTTTCTGATGTTCTTCCTTCACTCTCTGACATACATCACCCACTGCTACATACTTGGCAATATCCTTCTTCATACCCGTCCACAAGAAACGCTCATTCAAATCCAAATACACCTTGGTGTTTCTGGGGTGAATCGAGTATGGCGAGTGATGAGCTTCCTGAAGTATTAACTTCCTGATCTCAGCATTATTGGGCACATAAATACGATCCTCAAACCATAAGGTCTCGTGCTCATCCTCACGGAAACCTTTGGCTTTTCCTTTGCCCATTTTCTCCTTTATCTCAGCGATTTCCATATCATCCTTCTGAGCTTCTCGAATCTTCCCCAATAATGTAGACCGACCCTCCATTGTTGCCACAAAACCTCTTGGAACTATCTCCAAACGAAGCTCCTTGAGATTCTTGACTAACTCCTGCGGTAATCCTCCGCTTACAAGGGTATCGGCATAACTCTTCTGGCTCAAAGCGTCTGCTACGACATTGGCCTTTCCTAGGTGATAATGCAATTTCATATGATAATCCTTTATAAGGTCCAACCACCTTCTTAGCCTTACATTTAACTCCTTCTGCGTGAAAATGTACTTCAAACTCTTGTGATCAGTGTACACATCACATCTGTTTCCAATCAGAAAATGTCTCCAAGTCTTGAGCGCATGCACTACGGCTGCCAATTCCAAATCATGTGTGGCATAATTCAACTCCTCCATGTCCTAAGCGAGAAGCATCGCAATACACATGGAAATCCTTGCGTATATCCGGAACAATTAGCACTGGGGCTGTAACCAAACGTTTCTTCAACTCCTGAAAACTAGCTTCACATTCCTCGGTCCATTTGAACTTAGTGTCCTTCTTCAACAACTCCATCATAGGCTTTGCAATCTTCGAAAAATTCTCAATGAATCTCCGGTAATATCCTGCTAGTCCTAGAAAACTGCGGATCTCCCCAACTGAGGTGGGTGCCAACCACTCAGTTACAGACTGAACCTTGGTGGGGTCTACTGCTATACCTTCTCCTAATATAACATGTTCGAGAAACCCTACTTCCTTTAGCCAAAACTCACACTTGCTAAACTTGGCATACAACTGATGTTCCCTGAGCTTCTCGAGAACTAAGTGCAAGTGTTCCTTGTGTTCCTCTTCATTCTTCGAGTATACCCGAATATCATCAATGAACACCACCACAAACATATCCAAAAACTCCATGAACACCTTATTCATCATACTCATGAAGTAGGCAAGGCCGTTCATCAATCCAAATGACATGACCGTGTACTCATAAAGCCCATACCTTGTGGTGAACGTTGTCTTAGGTATATCCTTTTCTCGGTTCTTCAACTGGTGGTATCCAGATCGCAGATCGACCTTGGAAAATACTTTATCTCCATGCAAATGGTCAAACAAATCGTTGATCATCGGTAGTGGGTACTTGTTCTTGATCGTCACTTCATTTAATGCTTGATAATCAACAACCATTCTCAAAGATCCATCCTTCTTCTCAACCAAGAGGACTGGGCTCCCCACGGGGATGAACTTCGCCGAATGTAACCTTTCTCCAATAACTCCTTAATCTGCTTCTTAATTTCCTCCAGCTCATTTGCGGGCATCCGGTATGGCCTCTTTGATATTGGTCCGGTGCCTGGCAACAACTCTATCAAAAATTCTATGTCTCGATCTGGTGGCATGCCTGGTAGTTCCTTTGGGAATACATTCGAGTAATCCTTCACAACAGGCACTTCTTCCTGAACAACCCCCAAAAGAGAATTCACTTGGGTCCTCCTTGACACATGTCGAGATATATACTTGGTCCTTTTTCCTTCCGAGGTGGTGAGTAGAATGGACTTACTAGCACAATCAATGTTTCCTCCATACTTCGATAACCATTCCATGCCTAATATTATATCCAATCCTTGGGACTCCAAAATTATTAGGTCTAAGGGGAAAACATAGCTACCAATGGTTAAGGGTAGCCGACCACACCATCGGTTGGCCATATACTCCATTCCTGGCGAGCTTACTAACATGGGTGACCTAAGGGCTAAGGTTGGTAACTTAAACTTGTCTGATCTAATCATGCTCATGCTCAATGCAGACACCAATACAAACATCATTTATCTGGGTTCAATACTAATCCCAAAGGTAGATGGAGCGTGCGACGGTGATCATATCATACTTGGAAATACTTCCAACACACATCGTCACCTCGCCCTTAGCTAGTTTCTGTTTATTCCGTGGCTTTTGTTTTGAGTTACTAATATTAGCAACTGAACCAGTATCTAATACACATGTGCTACTAGGAGTACTAGTAAGGTACACATCAATAACACATATATCAAATATACTTTTGTTGAAGTTGCCACCATTCTTATCTACCAAGTATTTGAGGCAGTTCCGCTACCAGTGACCGTTCCCTTAATATAAGCACTTTGTCTCGGGTTTGGGTTCTTGGGTTTATTCACTAGAGCGGCAACTAGTTTGCCATTCATGAAGTTTCCCTTCTTGCCCTTGCCCTTCTTTGAAACTAGTGGTCTTGTTAACCATCAACACTTGATGCTCCTTCTTGATTTCTACCTTTATGACCTTAAGCACGACGAACAGGTCTGGGATCATCTTCCCTTGCATGTTATAGTTCATCACGAAACTCTAGCAGCTTGGTGATAGTGACTGGAGAACTTTTGTCAATCACTCTCTTATCTGGAAGATTAACTCCCACTTGATTCAAGTGATTGAAGTACCCAGACATTCTGAGCACATGCTCACTGGCTGAGCTATTCTGCTCCATCTTGTAGGCAAAGATCTCAAACCTGTCAACATGGGCATGAGCCTGAAATACCAATTTCATCTCTTGGAACATATCATATGTTCCATGGCGTTCAAAATGATTTTGGAGCCCCGACTCTAAGCTGTAAAGCATGGCGCACTAAACTATCAGGTAGTCATCATAACGTGTCTGCCAGATGTTAACAACATCCACAGACGACGCTAGAGGGGTTGGCACACCGAGCAGTGCATCAAGGACCAAAGCCTTCTATGTAGCAGTGAGGACAATCCTCAGACTACGGCCCTAGTCCGCACAATTGCTTACAATATCTTTCAACTTAGTATTTCTCTAGGAGCGTATTAAAATAAGGAGCTAAAGCGCGAGCTATTAATCCACAACATAATTTGAAAAGACAATTTGGACTATGTTCATGATAATTAAGTTCATCTAATCAAATTATTTAATGAACTATGATAATCCCCAAATGGAGGGAATCATCGTAGCAATTTCCAAAGGTGGAAGTGATAATTATGGAGTGTCGAACCCACAAGGAGCTAAAGGTAAGATCAATATTCTCTCAAGTCTTATGTGCCACTGATACGACTCTACGTACACCGAATTTTTGCTTCCAACTAGCAACGAGAAATAAAACTACGTTGTGGGTATGAAGAGGATAACTTTGTATGATATCGGAGAGCTAAAATATGAAAGTAGGTGTTGTTATCATAAAGTTAGAATATATTATTAAATATTACAATTAGCGACTATGGAGTAATGGTGGATTGGTGTGTGGAATTGTCCTAGGAAATTTTTAACAAGACCGGTAATGACTATTGTAGTTTCATATGAGGGAGAGGCATAAGCTAACATACTTTCTCTTCTTGGATCATATGCACTTATGATTGGAACTCTAGCAAGCATCCGCAACTACTAAAGATCATTAAGGTAAAACCCAACCATAGCATTAAAGTATAAAGACCTCTTTATTCCCATACGCCATGTCCCGCTTCTCTGTGTTTGTGTTTCAGTCACTCATGCAACACAGACAATAAGCAAGCCATGGACATATTGCAACACCCTACAGCGGGAATCCCTCATACTTGCGCGACATGGAGGGCACCATAGGACAGCACCAAAGTAAAACATAGAACTCATACCAATCTAGATCATTAATCATCCCAAAGACAAAGGACATCTACTAAAAACATCATAGGATGGCAACACATCATTGGATCATAAGATGTGGCATAAAGCACCATGTTCAAGTAGGGATTACAGCGGGGTGCGGGAGAGTGGACTGCGTAAAAGAGATGCAGATGGTGATGATGATGATGGTGATGTTGATGAAGACGATCACCGCGGCGATGATTCCCCTCCTGATGGCACTCCGGTTCCACTAAGAGAGAGGAGAAGACGTTATCCCCCTTGTGCTTCCTCCTCCATGGCCTCCCCCTTGGATGGGGGGAGGTTCTCCCTCTGGTCCTTGGCCTTCATGGTGATGTTGGCCCCCCAAGGATCCTACTCCATAGCCTCCGGTGATGATGGCCCCCTCCGGCAGGGTGCCAGAGAGGGCCTAGATTGATTTCTCATGGCTACAGAGGCTTGCGGAGGCGGAACTTCCGATCTAGGTTATTTTCTGGAGGTTTCTGTATTTATAGGAATTTTTGGCGTCGGTCTCACGACAAGGAGGTGCCCGAGTCTTCCATGAGGTAGGCCCACGCGCCTGAGGGGCGCGGAGGGTAGGCCCCCCCACCCTCATGGACGGCCCGGGACTCTTCTGGCCCAACTCTTTTACTTCGAGGGTCTTCTTTTGGTCCATAAAAAATCGTCAAAATTGGCACGTCAATTGGACTCTGTTTGGTATTCCTTTTTTGTAAAACTCAAAAACAAGGAAGAAAAGAAACTGGCACTGGCCACTAGGTTAATAGGTTAGTCCCAAAAATCATACAAATAGCATATAAATGCATATAAAACATCCAAGGTTGATAATATAATAGCATGAATACTTCATAAATTATAGATACGTTGGAGACGTATCAGCATCCCCAAGCTTAATTCCTGCTCGTCCTCAAGTAGGTAAATGATAAAAGAAATAATTTATGAAGTGTGAATGCTAGCAAGTGCATAAGTTTCATCAATGATAGTTCCAATCACTTTTTCTAGCATCATTATATATCATAGCAGTAGCTCATTTTCATAAAACTTTTCATGATCAAATAACAAGTTATTCACATGTTAAAGTATAGATCATGAACTTTCTTGAAACTAACAAACTATATTCTCAGTCATCACACAATTGCAATTCATTTGATTTTCAGGAAGGGTCTATGTTAGAGCTTTGATTTACCAAACTCCACATACTCAACTATCTTTTAATCTTTCACAATTGCTAACACTCACGTGATATTTATGGGTTCAAAGTCTTAATCGGACACAGAGAAAGATTGGGGCTTATAGATTCGCCTCCCAACCTTTTACCTCAAGGGTAATGTCAACAATAATAGTTCATGATAACTTACATCCAATTGGATATATATATCAGGATCTTTCCAACACAATGTGCTTGCCAAAGGATAAAATGTAAAAAGGAAAGGTGAAGATCACCATGACTCTTGCATAAGGGTAGAAGATAAAAGTAAAAGATAGGCCCTTCGCAGAGGGAATCAAAGGTTGTCATGCGCTTTCATGGTTGGATGCACAAAATCTTAATGCAAAAGAACGTCACTTTATATTGCCACTTGTGATATGGACCTTTATTATGTAGTCTGTCACTTTTATTTCTTACACATCACAAGATCGTATAAAGCTTATTTTCTCCACATTAATAGATCATACATATTTAGAAGGCAAGTTTTATTGCATGCACCGATGACAACTTACTTGAAGGATCTTACTCAATCCATAGGTAGGTATGGTAGACTCTCATGGCAAAACTGGTTTAAGGAATGTTTGGAAGCACAAGTAGTATCTCTATTTGTTGCAAATAATTTGGCTAGCATGAGGGGGAAAAGCAAGCTCAACATGTTGGATGATCCAAGACAATATACTTTATTTCGGATATAAGAAAACATAACCCATTATGTTGTCTTCCTTGTCCAACATCAACCTTTTAGCATGTCATATTTTCACGAGTGCTCACAATTACGAAAGATGTCCAAGATAGTATATTTATATGTTAAATCTCTCTTCCTTCAATATTATTTCATGAATTGTTCAAGTGACCAATTATATGTTTGCTGACTTTCAATAAGTTCACTACCTATACTTATTCTGTGTGAAGTCATTACTCCCCATGGTATAAGCATATGAAACATATATAAATTCAGATTTATGATATTCAATTATTCAACCATTTACTCATAGGATATACGTGAAGCACATGAGTAAATGACAAACTACTCCAAAAGATATAAGTGAACGACACTGAGTAGTCAAATAATTAACTAGACATGGGAGGATTCTTTTTCCTTTAATATTTCAGATCCAATGATTTTATTCAAATAGCAAGTAAAATTCAAAATACGCTCCAAGCAAAACACATATCTTGTGACGAATAAAAATATAGCTCCGAGTAAGGTATACCGATAGTTTTTGAAGACGAAAGAGGGGATGCCTTCCGGGGCATCCCCAAGCTTAGGTACTTGAGTCTTCCTTGAGTATTTACTTTGGGTGCCTTGGGAATCCCCAAGCTTAGGGTCTTTCCACTCCTTATTCTCCTCATATCGACATCTCACCCAAAGTTTGAAAACTTCAATCACACAAAACTTAACGAAACTTCGTGAGATAGGATAGTATGATAAGGAGTAAACCATTCACTTCGGTAATGTCAAAGACAAGGATCATAATTCTTCTCAGACAATTCCTACTGTACCATATCATTTCTACAATTTATATTGAGGAATATAAGCTATAGACACTACAAAACAAGCAAACTATGCAATGAAAACAGAATCTGTCATAAACAGAACAGTCTGTAATGATCTGAACACCAACCATACTTATGCTACTCCAAAAATTATGAAATAAATTGGTGGATGTGAGGAATTTGTCTATTAATCTTCTGAAAAAAGAATCAACTCAATCACACTCTTCAGTAAAAAAGGCAGCTAATCTCATGAGCGCAAAGTTTATTTTTTTATAGCAAGATCACATTAACTTTCACCCAGGTCTTCCCAAAGGTCTTACTTGGCATTTTATTGAAACAAAAGCTATAATACATGATTAATACAGTATCTTAATTATGAGAACACACAAAAACAATAAGGGTAAATATTGGGTTGTCTCCCAACAAGCGCTTTTCTTTAATGCCTTTTAGCTAGGCATGATGATTTCAATGATGCTCACATAAAAGATAAGAATTGAAACATAAAGAGAGCATCATGAAGAATATGACTAGCATATTTAAATCTAACCCACTACTTATGCCTAGGAATTTTGATAGCACATAATTTATAGGAACAAGAATCAACTAGCATAGGAAGGAAAAACAAGTATAACTTCAAAACTTTAAGCACATAGAGAGGAAACTTGATATTACTGTAACTCCTACAAGCATATATTCCTCCCTCGTAATAATTTTCAGTAGCATCATGGATAAATTCAACAATATAACCATCACACAAAGGATTCTTTTCATCATCTACAAGCATAGAAATTTTACTACTCTCCACATAAGCAAAATTCTTCTCATTCGGAATAGTGGAATCATTACTAACTAAAGTTGACACTCTTCCAGATCCACTTTAGATTATAGTATGATTCATACTACAAAAGATATATGTGAAGTTCCTGGAGCGTTCTTAAATTAATATAGACTAACCAATATCCAAGCTCAAAATGTATAAGTGAAGCACACGAAGCATTCTATAAAGCAATACTCAAAAGATTTAAGTGAAGCTCAAAGACCAATTCTATAAGATCACACTTAGAAGATATAAGTGAAGCACATGAATTATTCTATAAATTGATGAAGGGAAATCACATACTAGCATGGTTCTTAAAGAAATAGAAAAATACAAAGGACATAAATCATGTGAACAAAACAAAAACCGAGGTATACCGATAATTGTTGAAGAAGAAAGATGGGATGCCATCCGGGGCATCCCCAAGCTTAGATGCTTGAATATCCTTAGAATATTTACTTGGGGTGCCTTGGGCATCCCCAATCTTGAGCTCTTTCCTCTCTTTATTCTCCTCATATTGATAGCTCCTCGATCTTCGAACACTTCATCCACACAAAACTTTAACAAAAACTTTGTGAGATCCGTTAGTATAATAAAGCAAATCACTATCTTTAGGTACTGTTTCAAACTCATTACAATTTCATATTAGAACTATATATACTTTATTCCAACTTATCTATGGTTCATACCCTCCGATACTAGCCATAGATGCATCAAAATAAGCAAACAACACACGAAAAACAGAATCTGTCTAAAACAGGATAGTCTGTAGTAATCTGAAGGTTTAGTAAACTTCTGTAACTACAAAATTATTAAATAAATTTTAAAATTTGAGCAATTTGTGCATAAGTAATATTCAAAAAGTTTAAGACCCATTTGAATTTCCAGTAAAAATGTAAAATCACGCACTACAGCCAAAGTTTCTGTTTTTTGTTCTGCACATAGTAAACAAGCAATCTAATCATCCCAAAACCAAAGCTTGACACATTATTTTTATAATACAATGGATATATATAAGGGGATAATTATTTACAGAGAAACTTCCATGAAAAATTCTACATTTTTTCCGTGAGCATGAACACAAGTGCTCAAGGTCGACCCTCACTTCTTCAATGCATAACTTTCCAATCACTTCTCTTTTTGAAAAGCTTTTTAGGCATGAGAGGCAAGTAAATTCTTTTTGTATTTTCATTCTTTTTATTTTTTTTATTTTTCACCCACAACTAAACAGAAACAAAAAAGGAAAAACAAAATCTACTTAGTGAATAAAGCAAACAAGCACACACGAGAATATCAACCTCACGCTATTGCTCCCCGACAACGGCGCTAGAAAAGAGCTTGATAATCCCCAAGTGCAGGGAATCATCCTAGCAATTTCCAAAGGTGGAAGTGATAATTATGGAGTGTCTAACCCACAAGGAGCTAAAGGTAATATCAATATTCTCTCAAGTCCTATCTGCCACTGATACGACTCTACGTGCACCGTAGGTTTGCTTCCAACTAGGAACGAGAAATAAAACTATGTTGTGGGTATGAAGAGGATAACTTTGTATGATATCAGAGAGCTAAAATATGAAAGTACTTGCTGTTATCATAAAGTTAGAATATATTACTAAATATTATAAATAGTGAGTGTGGAGTAACGGTGGATCAGTGTGCGGAATTGTCCTAGGCAATTGTTAACAAAACCGGTAATCACTATTGCAGTTTCATATGAGGGAGAGGCATAAGCTAACACACTTTCTCTTCTTGGATCATATGCACTTATGATTGGAACTCTAGCAAGCATCCGCAACTACTAAAGAACATTAAGGTAAAACCCAACCATAGCATTAAAGTATAAAGTCCTCTTTATTCCCATACGCCATGTCTCATTTATCCGTGTTTGAGTTTCAGTCACTCACGCAACGCAGACAATAAGAAAACCATGACATATTGCAACACCCTACAGCGGGAATCCCTCACGCTTGTATGACACGGTGGGCACCATAGGTTAGCACCAAAGTAAAACATACAACTCATACCAATCTAAATCATTAATCAACCCAAAGAGAAAGGTATCTACTCAAAACATCATAGGATGGCAACACATCATTGGATCATAGTATGTGGCATAAAGCACCATGTTCAAGTAGGGATTACAGCGCGGTGCGGGAGAGTGGACTGCGTAAAAGAGATGAGGATGGTGATGATGATGGTGATGTTGATGAAGACGATCACCGCGGCGATGATTCCCCTCCCGATGGCACTCCAGTGCCACCGAGAGAGAGGTGGAGAGGTTCTTACCCTTGTGCTTCCTCCTACATGGCCACCCCCTTGGATGGGGGGAGGTTCTCCCTCTGGTCCTTGGCCTTCATGGTGATGATGGCCCCCCGGGGATCCTCCTCCATAGCCTCCGGTGATGATGCCCCCTCCATCAGGGTGCCAGAGAGGGCCTAGATTGATTTCTCGTGGCTACAGAGGCTTGCAACGGTGGAACTTCCGATCTAGGTTATTTTCTGGAGGTTTCTGTATTTTTAGGAAATTTTGGCGTCGGTCCCATGTC
>NC_057812.1:338537150-338546616 GCF_018294505.1 Triticum aestivum | reverse complement strand
CAACTCTTTTACTCCAGGGTCTTCTTTTGGTCCATAAAAACCGTCAAAAATTGGCATGTCCATTGGACTCCGTTTGGTATTCCTTTTTTGTAAAACTCAAAAACAAGGAAAAAAAGAAACTGGCACTGGGCACTAGGTTAATAGATTAGTCCCAAAAATCATATAAAATAGCATATAAATGCATATAAAACATCCAAGTTTGATAATATAATACCATGAATACTTCATAAATTATAGATACGTTGGAGATGTATCAAGCTCCCACTCTGATAGACATCCCTCTAGTCATCTAAGTGATACATGATCCGAATCGACTAGGCCTTGTCCGATCATCATGTGAGACAGACTAGTCATCAACAGTGAACATCTCCATGTTGGTCGTATCTACTATATGACTCTTGTTCGACCTTTCTATCTCTTGTGTTCCGAGGCCATGGCTGTACATGCTAGGCTCGTCAAGTCAACCTAAGTGTTTCACATGTGTACATCCGACTTACACCCATTGTATGCGAATGTTAGAATCTATCAGACCCGATCATCACGTGGTGCTTCGAAACAATGAACCTTCGCAACGGCTCATAGTTAGGGGTAACACATTTCTTGAAATATTTAGTGAGGGATCATCTTATTTATGCTACCGTTATCCTAAGCAAATAAGATGTAACCATGACAAACATCACATGCAAATCATAAAGTGACATGATGTGGCCAATATCATGTTGCACCTTTGATCTCCATCTTCGAGGCGCGGCATGATCACTTTCGTCTCTGGCATGACACCATGATTTCCATCATCGTGTCTTCATGAAGTTGTCTCGCCAACTATTACTTCTACTACAATGGCTAATGGTTAGCAATGGAGTGAAGTAATTACATGGCATTTTTCATTGACACGCAGGTCATACAATAAATTAAGAAAACTCCTATGGCTCCTGCCAGTTGTCATACTCATCGACATGCAAGTCGTGATTCCTATTACAAGAACATGATCAATCTCATACATCACATATATATAATTCATCACATCCTTTTGGCCATATCACATCACATAGCATACCCTGCAAAAACAAGATAGACGTCCCCTAATTGTTGTTGCATGTTTTACGTGGCAGCTATGGTTTTCTAGCAAGAACGTTTCTTACCTACGCAAAACCCACAACGGTGATATGCCAATTGCTATTTACCCTTCATAAGGAACCTCTTCATCGAATCTGATCCGACTAAAGTGGGAGAGACAGACACCGCTAGCCACCTTATGCACCAAGTGCATGTCAGTTGGTGGAACCAGTCTCACATAAGCGTACATGTAAGGTCGGTCCGGGCCACTTCATCCCGCAATGTCGCTGAATAAAGATAAGACTAGAAAAGGTAAGCAAATTGAACAAATCATCACCCACAACTACTTTGTGTTCTACTCGTGCATAGAATCTACGCATATACCTAGCTGATGATGCCACTATTGGGGAACATAGTAATAATTCAAAATTTTCCTACATGTCACCAAGATAAATCTAGGAGATGTTAGCAACAAGAGAGAGGGAGTGCATCTTCATACCCTTGAAGATTGCTAAGCGGAAGCATTACAAGAATGTGGTTGATGGAGTCGTACTCGCGGCGATTCAAATCACGAAAGATCGGATTAAGCGCCAAACGGATGGCGCCTCCGCGTTCAACACACGTACAGCCTGGGGACGTCTCCTCCCTCTTGATCCAGCAAGGGGAGAGGAGAAGTTGAGGGAGAACTCCGGTAGCACGACGGTGTGGTAGTGGAGTTTGCGGTTCTCATGCAGGGCTTCGCCAAGCACTAGAGAGGAGGAGGTGGTGTTGGAGGAGGGAGGGGCTGCGCCTGAGGAAAGGGGTGCAACTGCCCTCTCTCTCCCTCACTATATATAGGGGGAATGGGGAGGAGGAGGTTCCCTAGGGTTTCCCTAGGGGAGGGCGGCGGCCACTGATGAGGACCTATACGTACTACCTAAGGTCCTTGCCCTAGAAGCAAAGAAGTTCAAGTGTAAACAAGGTGGACCCAATAAAGGCGTCGAGTGCAATCCACTCGACCTACCATTCACTCGGAGACTACTTCTTCTTTGAGTCACTCGACTATTCAACCACTCGACCATGTAAAAGACCACTCGACGTACAAGAAGACCTAAAGCCGTTCTGCACAGCAACGGTCGGGCATTTACTCGTATATTTAATGATCATTTGTAGCACTTTATTACAAACGTTACCTGTAACGCCCTCTCTTTATGAACATTGAACCTTGTGTAACGGAGGGGAGATGGGGTCCTGGCGCACTCTATGTAAGCCACCCCCTCCTCTGGGACAAGGGTTCGCACCGCCTGTAACTCACACGCATATAATCTAGTCGACCTCCTCTGGGCTCTGAGACATAGGGTTGTTACTTCCTCCGAGAAGGGCCTGAACTCGTAAAACTCGCGTGTACAACTCCTCCATAGCTAGGATCTTGACTCTACATTCCTACCCCCCATTCTACTGTCAGACTTAAAACCACGACAGTTGGCGCCCACCGTGGGGCAGGTGTCTTAGCGACTTGTTGGAGAAGTTGCGATTTTTCCAATCCCCATCAACATGGTTTCGGGCGAAGGTTTGGCCGAGGGCCGCGAGATCCATCTTGGCGCGCTCGTATTCGTCACCGACGACTCTGCTTGGCTCCAAGAAGCGCCACTCGACGTCGAGGCGCTCCCCGTCCGTGGGGCAACGCACTTTCGCGTGTGCGTCCGTGGCGTCCTCCTATGACAGCCGTCGACTCAGTATCGGTCGGCTCCTGTGCTGACCTCCCTCCCTGCAGCCCACCGGAGCAAACATTCCGGTCGATCGATGCTTCAGCGGTGGGTGAGGCATGCGGTGGCTCGCTAGTCGGCCACCCCCCAAGTCACGGCAATCGAGCCCGACGAAACACTCTACGGCCTGTTCAACTGGCTCCGTAGAGACTGCATCCGAGTGCGATAGCAGCGACCCCGCGGCGGAAGTTTTGATGGTCAATGGACCATGCAGTCCTCCTAGCTTCACCCGTGAAGACGGAGGCGATGGGGGCGGCGATCCGTCGCGTGTTCGCGAAGAGTACCGCCCCGAACCCCTCTCTTCACGGCGGAGGGAAGAACTTCGCCGCCGGAACATGGATGCGCTTCACACTCCTATCATTGGAGAAACCCCTGAGGCCCAGGCCTTGGAGGAGGCGCGCCTGGCCAACTTGGCTGAGCGCACTCGACTGGAGAACCTCCAGCGCGCACTCGACGAGCATGCTCGGCAGCGTATCCCTGAGTCCAGTCGACGCCAACTTTTTCCGCCTCCGAATCAGGTATACCGAACTCCGATCCAGAATCTCGCAGCTGCGGCCCGAATAGCAGGGTCAATTCAACCTTCCCAGTCAGAAGCTGGTCGAGGTTTGGTGCAGATCCGGGCTTTGCTCCGAGCAGCGGGAGAGCAGAATACAACAGTATCTCAGTCACGGAATAGGATCCATAGCAGATCCGTGGTTGCAGACACAGTCCAGTCGACTGACAGCCCGGGATCGCCCCCGAGGCGTGAGGAACATGGGGACCGGCAAGATCAGTACAGAAACCGCAAGCAGTATGATCACCGACTCGATCACGATGATCGTCGTCGAGTGCCCACGCCTCCCCCAAGGAGTGGGTCATACGTGCCTCAGCAGCATGATGACAGACTTCCTCGTAGTGGTGGGCGAAGGATTCCAATCGACCCCAGGGAACCGGGCTTTGATGCGAGATCTATTCTCATTCGGGGTCTGGTTGACAGAAACAGAGTTCACAGAGAAGGCCACGATAGAGATTTTCCAACCAGCAGCAGAGTGCATGTCTCAGGTCTAGAGTGCTTCAACAGAGCCATCCGGGATGCGGTGATTCCTCCCAACTTCAGGTTGGCGACTGGAGTCGGTAAGTTCATTGTTGAGTCCAAGCCTAACACTTGGCTTGAGGATTACCAAGTGGCTATACAGATTGGTGGTGGCAACGATGAAGTTGCCATGAAGCATCTTCCTTTGATGTTAGAGGGCTCGGCCAGAGCGTGGCTGAATCAGTTAGCGCCTGGTAGTATTTATACTTGGGAAGATCATGCCCGAGTATTTGTTAGAACATTTGAAGGTACTTGCAAATGGCCAGCAGGGCTGACAGAATTACAGTGTTGCGTTCAGAAACCGAATGAAACTTTGAGAGATTATATCCAGAGATGGATCACATTACACCATACAGTGGAGAATGTGTCAGATCACCAAGCAATTTGTGCCTTCAAAGAAGGCGTTAAGTATTGGGAATTGAATCTGAAATTCGGTCGGACAGGAGATATGACTCTGACTCGGATGATGGGGATTGCCACCAAATACGCCAATGGTGAAGAGGAAGACCGACTCCGGAGTGGCAAGCACAAAACAGTCGCCCACGAAACTGGAGGAGGGAACCCCAATCGGAAGCAAAAGCGCAAAGCCGAGCCAGCTGCTCCTGGAGAAGCCTTAGCCGTGACTCAAGGAAAGTTCAAAGGGAAACTCAAAGGACCGTGGAACCCCAAGAAAGTAAAATATCAAGATGGAAATGATGTGCTAGATTTACCATGCTACATTCACACCAAGAAAGATGAAGAGGGTAATTTCATTTACCCGAAGCATACCACTCGACAGTGTCGACTCCTAATCCAGCAATTCCAAGAGAAACAGCCCAAGGAAAAGGAGAAGGAAGCGGACAAAGTTGAGGATGAGGAAGAGGACGATGATGGTTACCCCCAGGTCAATTCCACTCTAATGATTTTCACTGATGTTGAGAGTAAGAGTCGACTGAAAGTCATCAACAGAGAAGTGAACATGGTCGCTCCGGTGACACCCAGTTATTTGAAGTGGTCTCAGACTGCCATTACATTCGACCAGTCCGATCACCCAGCACACATAGCCTCCCCTGGGAGGCACGCGCTGGTGGTCGACCCAGAAGTCGAAGGCACTCGATTGACTAAGGTTCTGATGGATGGTGGCAATGTTCTGAATATACTGTATGCAGAGACATTGAAAGGAATGGGCATTCGGATGTCCAGACTCAGTGAGAGAAATATGAGTTTCCATGGAGTTATTCCTATCAAGAAGGCCGCGTCACTCGGCCAGATCGCCCTTGATGTAGTTTTCGGTGATTCCAAGAATTACCGCAAAGAAAAGTTGACATTTGAAGTTGTGGATTTCCCGAGTGCTTATCATGCTATTCTGGGCAGGCCAGCTTATGCATGTTTTATGGCTCGGCCATGTTACGTGTACCTCAAATTGAAGATACCTGGTCCTAAAGGGGTGATCACTATCACTGGCAATCGAAGGAAGGCAGAAGAGTGCTTCCAGAACGATTCAAAGATCGCTGATGCACAGATGGCAGTAGTGGAATTGCAGGAGTATCAAAAAAATGCAGATCCGAGTGATTTGTTGCGAGCTAAGAAGCCTACCACAGATTCAGCATTCCAGTCGTCTGGTGTAACGAAGCCGATTCATATTCACCCAACGGATCCCAATGCTGCTCCGACTCACATTTTAACAACACTCGACTCCAAATAGGAAGAAACGCTCATCCAGTTCCTCTGTGAGAACTGGGACATCTTTGCATGGAAACCTTCTGACATGCCAGGTGTTCCCAGGGGACTGGCTAAGCATGGTTTGCGAGTCGACCCAAAAGTGAAACCAGTCAAAGAACATCTTCGACGGTCCGCCATACAGAAGAGAAAGGCAATCGGTGAAGAAGTGGCTCGGCTTCTAGCAGCTGAGTTTATCCGAGAGATTTATCACTCCGAGTGGTTATCTAATGTTGTCATGGTCCCAAAGAAGGACGACTCACATCGCATGTGCATTGACTACAAACATATCAATCGTTCCTGCCTGAAAGATCACTTTCCTCTCCCTCGCATCGACCAAATAGTCGACTCGACTGTGGGGTGTGAGCGTTTGTTCTTTTTGGATGCTTATTCCGGGTATCATTAGATCCGTCTGTATGGACCCGATGAGATAAACACAACTTTCATCACCCCATTTGGGTGCTTCTGTTATGTCACTATGCCATTCGGCATGAAGAATGCTAGAGCCACATTCATGCGGATGATTCAGAAGTGTTTACTCACTCAGATCAGTCGAAATGTGGAAGCATACATGGATGACATTGTGGTCAAGTCACGTAAAGGTTCCGACCTACTGGCTGACCTTGCTGAAACCTTTGCCAACCTCAGAAGGTATGATATCAAGCTTAATCCATCAAAGTGCACGTTTGGAGTTCCAGGCGGAAAATTACTCGGTTTTCTCGTTTCCGAACGAGGGATCGACGCTAACCCAGAGAAAGTGGGTGCCATACTCCGGATGAAACGCCTTGTGCGTGTGCATGATGTCCAGAAGCTTACTGGTTGTTTGGCCACCCTAAGTCGATTCATTTCTCGCCTCGGTGAAAAGGCACTGCCTCTTTACCGACTGATGAAGAAGTTAGATAAGTTCGAGTGGACTCCTGAAGCTGATGCAGCATTTGCAGAGCTTAAAGCACTGATTTCCACCTAGTCGGTGCTTGCTGCTCCAATCAGCAAAGAGCCTTTACTGCTTTACATTGCAGCCACTGAACAAGTCGTCAGTACAGTACTTACGGACGAGCGGGAAGAAGGAAAAGCTTACAAAGTTCAGCGCCCAGTATACTATGTCTCTGAAGTTTTGACTCCATCAAAGAAAAGATATCCACATTATCAGAAGCTTATTTATGGGATTTATATGACCACGAAGAAGGTTGCACATTACTTCTCTGACCACTCCATTACAATCGTCAGCGACGCTCCATTATCAGAGATTATGAACAACAGAGATGCAACTGGTCGAGTGGCAAAGTGGGCAATTGAGCTCCTTCCCTTAGATATCAAGTTTGAGGCAAAGAAAGCTACCATGTCCCAAGCAATAGCGGATTTCCTCGCCGAGTGGATCGAACAGCAACTGCCGACTCAAGTTCACTCGGAGCACTGGACCATGTTCTTTGATGGTTCCAAGATGCTGAATGGTTTCGGTGCTGGGGTGGTACTGGTATCCTCCCGAGGATACAAGCTCTGATATGTCCTCCAGATTCACTTTGATTCCTCCAATAACGAAGTAGAATATGAAGCACTCTTGTATGGGTTACGTATGGCCATCTCACTCAGCATCCGTCGCCTCATGGTGTATGGCGACTCAAATTTGTTAGTCAATAAAGTGATGAAGGAGTGGGCCGTCAGAAGCGCAGCCATGACTGGCTACTGTAACGCAATGAGGAAGTTGGAAAAGAAGTTTGAGGGGTTAGAGCTCCATCATATACCCCGACTTAAAAAATCAAGCAGCCAATGATTTAGCAAAGATAGGCTCCAAGAGAGAAGCCATTCCCAGTAATGTGTTCCTGGAGCATATTCATGCACCTTGAGTTCAAGAAGATCCCTTCACTGAAGAGTCCCCACAGCCAAAGAGTGCCACCGATCTGACTGAAGTCGAGATTCTAGCCGTGGTTGACCTAATCATGGATATTTTGGTTATTACTCCCGACTGGACAGTGCCGTACATTGCATATACCCTTAGGAAGGAACTCCCAGAGGATGAAGAAGAGGCTCGACCGATCGTCCGTTGATCCAAAGCCTTTACTGTGATAAGAGGACAACTGTTCAGGGAAAGTGTAATCGGAGTCAGCCAGAAATGCATAACCCCGGAAGAAGGTCTAGCGATCCTCAACGACATCCACTCGGGGACCTGTGGCTACCATGCGACCATTGTGGCTAAAGCATACCGAGCTGGATTTTATTGGCCACGAGCAAATGAAATGGCGAAAGATATAGTCGACAGATGTGAAGGCTGCCAGTTTTACTCCAATATGTCCCACAAACCCGCGTCAGCCCTAAAGACCAGTCCACTTGTCTGGACCTTTGCTGTTTGGGGATTAGATATGGTTGGACCACTGAGGACTGGTAGTAGCGGCTTCACTCACGTGCTTGTAGGAGTCGACAAGTTTACCAAGTTGATTGAAGCCAAGCCTATCAAGAATCTGGAAGCTAGTACTGCCGTCAGCTTCATCAGAGAATTGACATTCAAATACGGAGTTCCACACAGCATCATCACTAGCAATGGATTGAACTTCGAGTCAGATGAGTTCAGAGCCTTCTATGCCTCCCAAGGCACATGAGTCGACTATGCTTCAGTCGCCCATCCCCAGTCGAATGGACAAGCAGAGAGATCAAATGGCCTGATTCTCAAAGGATTGAAACCCCGACTGATGCGAGACCTCAAGCATGCAGCGGGCGCCTGGGTTGATGAACTTCCATCAGTTCTTTGGGGATTGAGGACAACTCCCAATCGGTCGACTGGCCGAACTCCATTCTTCTTGGTCTATGGAGCTGAAGCTGTTCTACCGAGTGAATTGCTTCATAATGCACCACGAGTCGAGCTCTTCTCTGAAGATGAAGCAGAACAAGCTTGGCAGGACGCAGTCGACCTCCTAGAGGAGGAAAGAGAGATGGCCTTGATCCAGTCAACCATTTATCAGCAAGACTTGCGTCGATTCCACGCCAGAAATGTGAAAGGTCGAGCCTTTCAAGAGGGAGACTTGGTTCTTTGAGTGGATCAGCAGAAACCACACAAGCTAGCTCGTGCTTGGGAAGGCCCCTTCATTGTCACTACAGTGCTCCACAATGGAGCATACCACCTTTACAATGTCGAGCATAAGAAGGATGAGCCACAGGATTGGAATGCGGAGTTGCTTCGCCCCTTTTACATTTAAGTACTCATTCGAATAAAATTTAATAAGAAATACCTTTGTAATTTGCTTATCAAAGACAAGATCTTTACAGTCCTCTTAAACGGTTGTTGTTGCTTTTATTTGTGTCTGAAATCCCCCAGTGGGTGACTTAGCTGCGAATCCGTTTCCCCTATGTTTAAAAGAAAATCCTACCGAGTGGTGAGCAAGCCTCCCACTCGGAGGCTTAGCTACGAATCTGTTTCGCCTAAGTTTAAAAAATCCTACTGAGTGGTGAACAACCCTCCCACTCGGGGGCTTAGCTGCAGTCCAGTACTCGCCTATGTTTGTAACATCCTACCAAGTGGTGAGCAAGCCTCCCAATCGGAGGCTTAGCTGCAGTCCAGTACTCGCCTAAGTTTGTAAAATCCTACCGAGTGGTGAGGAAGCCTCCCACTTGGAGGCTTAGCTATAGTCCAGTACTCGCCTAAGTTTGTAAAATCCTACCGAGTGGTGAGCAAGCCTCCCACTCGGAGGCTTAGCTGCAGTCCAGTACTCGCCTAAGTTTGTAAAATCCTACCGACTGGTGAGCAAGCCTCCCACTCGGGGGCTTAGCTGCAGTCCAGTACTCGCCTAAGTTTAAAAAATCCTACCGAGTGGTGAGCAACCCTCCCACTTGGGGGCTTAGCTGCAGTCTAGTACTTGCCTAAGTTTTAAAAATCCTACCGAGTGGTGAGCAACCCTTCCACTCG